>NW_027041284.1:0-142188 GCF_037179485.1 Ochlerotatus camptorhynchus | reverse complement strand
ATTTTAAATGGAGAATTTCGAAATAAATCAGAGGATTTTAATGACGAAGTAAAAACATATAAAGGTTTGAAAATGCAATACTCAGCAGCCATAAAAATACTAGACGAATCTATAACTCTAAATCCTAATAGGCCATAATTCAAACTTAGTAAGTCGGCAAAGCAATAATATTTTGCAATTAGACGATTGCATCACACAATCGTTTAATTAAGTTCAAAACGTTAAGTAAAAAGATCATTATGTGTAATCGATTAGTTCAAACATACCAAAAAATGGCAACACCAAAAGTAGACATTAAACTGGGAACCGCCTTGGTGAATACCTAATGACGGCTCTCCAGAAAATGTAAATGTAGTAACATGTAGTAAATGTAGTAAGAAACAATTATGTTGGTTGGCTGCCTCTGCTGCTGACCTACACACTTAGATTTTTTCGCCGAGATGGGCACCACCGAGCAGCTCGGCATTTTATTTTGCTGGATCTCAGTGTAAAACTTGCCGAGATTCAGCTAACAAACGGGAATTTTGCCGAGATCTCAGCTAACAAACATATTTTTTGCTGAATTTCCAGCAAAATAAAATGCCGAGCTGCTCAGTGGTGCTCATCTCGGCAAAAAAATCTTAGTGTGTATCTCTATTCTCGGCGGTGGCTGGACAGCTGGACGACGTTGACTTTGATTACGATGGCAGAAATACTAGAATTTCACTGGATTTCGATGCACTATTTTTATTTCACTTAACTTGTTTATCGCATCTCTTCTTGACGTAACACTTTTGCTGCTTTCATAGTTCTTTATTACATCTTTACTTCTTGTATTTTAGACTTCGGCGACGTTATCTATGCTCTTTGTCAGCCTGAATGTACGCTTCCGTTCGCGCCTTTTTAACATCGAGTACAATGTTAATAATAACTGTACGACACTAGCTGATTTACGTTAAAATTGGAATGCCTCGCGAGTAACGCCACTCGACCTTGCGTAGTTTATCCCAAGGCCGAGTCCAGGGAAACCTTCGGGAAAGTTGGGGAAAGAAAGAGTGTGGCTACACCCGACTTTGAATGAAGGGCCAACGATCAGAATAATCTCTCGCATTACCGATCTCGTTCGAAGAAGTTCGCGGGAAAATCGAACTTCCGTTAAGTTCGGCCGAGGTCACCTTCCCTAATCTGAGGGTCACGGTTTCGCTTCAATTTCGTCCGAACCGCAGTTTACAGTGAAAGTGTGTCGTTTTGTTCGCATTAAGGTTCAATTTACTTGGATGCATTTTCGAAAAATTCAAATGCTGTTTTTTTCGGCGCATCATTTCAGATTACAAAAAACTCGCGTCATTCTATTCTTTTTGCTATTTTACACAACATGACGCGAGTTTTTTGCAATCTGAAATGATGCGTCGAAAAAAACTGCATTTAAATTTTTTGAAAATGCATCAAAGTAAATTGAACCTTAATGTATAGTTTTGTATAGTGAGTTAAAACAACGTGGTTTTACTTTTCCTTAAATTCTAATTTATCGTTGATTGTTTAGTTATAGCAAATCGTAAGCTAAATGTAGTGTGCGGTATAGGTTAGATTTTGTGTGCGTAGGAAAACAATCTAGGCCAGGTAATGTGCTCGTCAAACAAAATCTGCGCTTTGTGCTTAATATTATTTCCAACAGCCAACGACTACGTCCAACTTCCGATGCCATCATCTGCATTCCCGGGGCAAAAGATCCCGGCAACCGTCACCTTGTCCGGTGGAAAGCGATTCGAATTTTCATCGCGTATCGGGCCTGGTGGAAACCAACTGCCATTGTTGGCCGTCCAACGGTCGAACATCATCGTCGCTGCCGATAACAGCAGCGAAAACCAACTGGTGAGTCCGTTCCAATTTCTTTGTTGAGTGTGGCGTCCGGCGAGGGCGCCACGGAGGATCTTTTTTGCCGAAGGTCGAAGAGCATAATGCTTTGTTAAAATGTGGACAAGTCAAATGCTTGAGTGGTTGGGTGTAGGCATATAAATCGTGCGCACGTATCGTCAAATATGGACGCCCACCCAACACATTAATAATAGACACCCGGGGGCCAAGCTTCGTCGTTTCCCGCTAGCTGCATCGTCGTGGGATTAACCGAGAAGAAAGAGAAGAGCACAGCACAGATAGGAGGTAGTTGTACCAACAATCAATACGAAACTAATGATTTTAAATTGGCTCACCACTTTAGTAGCCTATTGGTCCCAAGCAAACGATTAACGTACCCTATTCTAGTTGAAATTCTATTACTACACTATGTTTGTTTTGATTCGCTATGAAAGTTTGACAGATAACATCAGGGGTGTGTGGATTCATGCAGAACATGCAGGGGTGAGTGAAATAGCTTGGGACTGCTTGGGACCGTTGTTCTGGTACTGAGTGAGCCAAAAATAATAATGATTTTCTTCGGGACCCAGTGGTCTTAGAGTTACCTCTATGGTTGTACCGCGTGCACACAAGTACAGGGCTAGGTAGATAAGTAGAATAAAGAGGAGTAGAAATACAAGAAATCAAAAATTAGTAAAAGCATGCTATAGTTAACAAATAAATTCAACTTACCGTTTTCCTTTGTGAAATAAATGTTTGATTTGAAATCGATGTAATGTTGTTGATCAGTCCCATAAAAAAATAGAATGACAGGAAAAAAGTCGCTTTACGTTGTTTCGGGTCCGTGTAATTATGTTGTTCTCTTCCACGTGGTCGGAATTTGACTGTTATGTTGCGTACCTCTTTTGCTGCAGCTGCGCCTCTGGCATAATTTAAGTGAAACTACCGATGAAGAGAACTTGACGTGGAACGTCGTTTAGGGGTTGTGTATTCTCTTACCGGGAGCTTTGCGGAATTATTTTGATGTTGTGAGAGATTATGCTGTTTCGCAATAAGGGTTTCTCGATCAAATTCAGTAGTAGTCAAGCTGGCTCGATCTCTTATTTCTAGGAAGATTTTCACTTGGACTCGCTCTGAGGCAGTCTCATCCGGGCAAACTCAACGTGGCCTGCGGTCTCCTTCACCGGAGTGGCGCTTAAGCCGCAGGCTTAACCAAGATCGGCTAGTGTCTGCTGCAAATTGATGCCCAAAGTTTGGCTCACTATGTGGATTTGCAATTATTATTCCTCCGTAACCGTTTTCGAAGGCTTCATATTGGGACATTAAGCCCAGATGTGTTGATATAATTAGTTGTCCAGTAATCAGTGTTCGGAAAATCATTCTCAAATCTCCTTCATTGAGCATCCCTGCGAGAATAAACTCGCGTGCGACTGTGGCAAACAAAATTCACGCTTGAGATTCTCATGCATATTCACGCACTCACACTCACAACGCCGAAAAATCATTCCAGCTTAAAATCTCATAAAAAGCCACTCAAACGTCAATTGATATCATGCCTATGCATGTTGTATTAGTTTTCCGAACCCCTGATGCACAAACAATAGTAATAACAATGAATAACGCCAAAATATAAAGCAATGAATTTTTGAACCTGAAAACTCATCGGTGATTTTTGCGACGTTGAATTTTGCAAGGCAAAACTCATAGGCGCATAAACTCATGCATGAGATTTGAGTTTTTAAGTTTTTCGAAACACTGCCAGTAATTGTGGGTATCTGATGCTGATGCTCATCTGAATACTTCGGATTTACGCGTGGATACTGGTTTTGGTAACGCGAGAAATTCCGTTGCTTCCTTTTTTACTTACACAAATACATTTTTTGTGTTTATGTTTTCTAATTTTTTTTTCCTTTTTTTCTGCTTTGCTTCATCAGTGTTTGCTTAGAACTAATTTTAATAGCTCAAGGGTAGCCATTTTTGTATTTTTCCCATCACTAGAATCAATTTATAACTTAATTTAATTTTGATCGTACTCGAGCGTATAATTAGTGAATGTGGCCCCCGTAATGATACACACCACTGTCACTTTTGTCGCGTCAAAATCCATGTTTGAGTTTCAGAATCACTGTGCATTGCTGTCACACAGCAGTGTACTTCTCCAACGCGGTATTTTCAACAAACATTCATTCCGTTTCACTTATTTGTGTTTCCACTGCATCTCTGACACGATCAAATATCCAACATAGGAGCTATCGTGTTCTTATTTATTATTTGTTCACTTGTGCATTAGTTCACTTTTTTTTTGCGGTTCATTTCCTAACGGTCGCCATTTGGCATGCTTGGCAGGGTCGCAAGAGAGACTAGACTCAAGGTTTTAGAGCTGTCGATTGCCTGACTGAAAGATACTCAGCAGGATCGAGATTTAGAATAAGAATCTTGCTTTATTGGGTAATAATTTTCCTTTTATACATTTTCATGGTCAATACCTACATGCTAAAAAAGTAATTAGTTAATAGAGTGAGACGGTTGGAGTGACAAAAAATGCTCATCCTAGCATTATCGACAATGTTCAATGTACTTGGTTGAGCGCCTGTCGATGTCATTCGAAACCTTTCATGCAGCGCGAATGACCTCGAGCCACACAGGAAGGGTGGAAAGAAGACGAGATAGCGCTCCAAGTCCAGTACCGAGTGACTATACATATGACTCGTTTAGAATTGCATATTTGCATTCCTTTTACCCGTGCGTTGGCTTTGCTGCCTGGGGGTGAATGGTTTGTTTAGTACACACTAAGATTATTTTACCAAAATCTGTGAAATTTTACCGAAATCTCAACAGCTGAACGTTCGGTCAACAGTTCGGTGATTTTTCACAGATATTCGTTGAAAAATTAGAGGAAAACTTTGAAAAATCACCAAACTGTTTACCGAACATTCAGCTGTTGAGATTTCGGTAAAATAATCTTAGTTTGACGGCTGTTCATAAACTACGTGTAGATTATGGGGGTTGGCAGTTATCCACGGCCCATAGAAATTTAAATTTTTTGTATGGACAATTGTCTACGCGGGGGAGAGGGGGGGGGGGGTGGTTAAGACCGTTGGTTTTGGGAGGAAGTAAGTTTGTACAAAACGTGTGGAACTACCGTACCCAAATACTCATTTCAAAACACAAGTGCCGCTAGCGTAGTGTTATCATGCCTACTGTTCTATTGTAAGATCGTTAATAAATTCGCTTGCATGCCTCTGCCATGAGGATGGCCCGATAAGCAACCGGGTCAACCAAATCAATTAATCACACAACGTAGGGAAGTTCTGCTCGTGCGCGATTAGGTATTTTTGGAATCGAGGTGATGTGAAGGAACCGGAAATCCATGTCTGAAGTCATTAGGAAATTCAAAACTGGGAAATACTGCCGAATTTTCCACAATATAAAAACTGGGAAATACTTCGAAATACCCCAGAATATTGATATTTTTGGAATCTGGGTGACGTGGAGGGACCGGCCAGAAGTCGTACAGAAAAACTGAGACATACTGCCAAATTACCCACAATATGGGTATTTTTGTAATTGGAGTGACGTGTAGGGACTGAAATCCCAAAAAATGAAATTCAATATGGCGGCTTCCGGTTAGAGAAAAATTTGGAAATTCTTTGAAATACCTCTCAATATGAGTATTTTTAAAATCCCATGTCTGACGCTGTCATGAAATTCAAGTTGGCGGCTTCCGGTTAGAGAAAAACTGTAGAGTACTGCCAAATTACCCATATGTGATTAATTATGGAATCGATGTTTAGGGACCGGAAATCCATGTATGACGCATTTGAAAATTCAATTTGGTGGCTTCCGGTTGGAGATAAACTTGGAATTACTGCTAAATTGTGGAATCGGGGGATGTTTAGGACCGGAAACTCACGTCTTAAGAAATGTTGAAATTCAAGATTGTGGCTTCCGTTTACAGACAAATTGAAAAATTACTGTTAAATTACCCCCAATATAAATATTTTTGGGAACAGGGTGACGTGTAAGAACAGAAAATCTATGTCTGGCGCCACTGTTGCAATCCAATAACTTCTATAAGTTCTATAACTCGATATCGAGTTAGTGGACATAGAGTTGTGGAGATTTGACTGTACTTCTAAGTTTTCTCTAACCGGAAGCCACCATCTTGATTTTCAAAATGGTGTCAGACATGTCCGGTCCTTGCACGTCACCACGATTCCAAAAATACCAAGATTGTGGATAATTTAGCAGTTTATGGTCCCTACACATCACCCCGATCCCAAAGTACCCATATTGTCGGTAATTAGGTAGTATTTCCCAGTTTGTCTCTATCCGGACGCTGCCAACTTGAATTTAAAAGTGGCGTCAGACATGGATTTCCGGTTTCTACCCGGCACCCAGATTTCAAAAATGCCCATATTGAGGGGTATTTGACAGAATTTCAAAGGATTACTCTTACCGGAAGCCGCCATATGGCGTCATACATAGATTTTTGGTCCCAACACGGCATCCAGATTTCAAAAATACTCATAAAGGGTGTTCCACATCAAATTGCATCACGGAAAAAATACTGTAGAAAATTACTCATTGGGTATTTTCTCTTGAAAATTTGAGTAGAAGTAGATAAGAGTGTATTGTTTACACTGTATTTTTATCGCTGTAAGTTTTTCGAAAGTTGGAAAAAAAAATGGCGTCGCTCGAAAAGCAGCGTCGCGAATTGATTTTGCGCAAGCACCTGGAAAATCATTAACTCTCTCATCGGGACATCAGAAAACCGCTCGGAAGCGTGCAGTCAACGATGAGTCGTGTAATAAAACGTTGCTACGAAACTCTGAGCATCGAACGGAAGGAAAAATGCGGTCTGATGTTCTATTAGTAATCAGGATCACAAGCGTGTCGTGAAAGCGTTTAAGCGGAATCCCAATGCTTCGGTCAGGAATGTGGCCAAAAAGTTGAATCTGTTTAAGTCTTTCGTTCAGAGAGCCAAGGACCGGGAGATACTGCATACGTACAAAGTGCAAAAGGCTCCAAATCGTGACGAACGGCAAAATACGGTGGGAAACTGTACACCCAGATGCTGACGAAGCCTCATTGTCTCATCATGGATTATGAGACTTACGTCAAGCCAAACTTCCGGCAGCTTCCGGGGCTCTTTTGTTCGTCACCACCCATCACAAGTTTGATGTTCCGGAGGAAGTAAGGAAGTAGAAACGTTCAAAGTTTGCCAAGAAATACATGATTTGGCAAGCGATCTGCTCATGTGGCAAACGGAGTGCGCCGTTCATGACTACCGGGACTGTAAACGGGGAGATCAACCTCAAAGAGTGTCTACAGAAGCGTCTGCTTCCTCTGTTGAAGCAACACGAGGGCCCTATGATCTTCTGGCCAGATCTAGCTTCGTGCCACTATTCAAATGTTGTCCTGGAGTGGTACACGCAAAAAAAAAACATAGTTCATCCAAATAAAGCACGATTCATTTCAAACAAAATTTTGAATAGAATATAGATCAATAAAATCCATAGAGTAATTCAATAAAAATATAGAATTGAAGTAATGCCAGCAGCTTTATTGAATTAAACGTCAAGTTTTATTGATTCAAAAAAATGTTTGCTTGAATCAACCTGAAGCATTTTTTAAAGCAACGAACAATTTTAGTTGTATCGAATCATATTTTTTCATTATATCAAAATCAAATTTATTTAAATTAATAAATATTATTTTCATTATTTATTCTATTCCAATTCAGGTTTATAGCAAATTGCTAACAATACACTGTCTCGCATAAAAAGCATTGTTTTGACTCGGAACCAAATTCAATCATTATTACGAATATGAAAACGTTAACGAACAAATGCAATCCATGAAAACAGTAAACCGAAGTAAAACAACATATCAACTATTTATATGTACTTCCGCCCTCCGTCAATAGTTAATAACCTCTTAAGTATACTCGATTGTTTTGTTTTGCGGTAATTACTCCAACAAGTCGTCTGGTATTTGATCCGGTTTAGCTTATAATTGCGTGTCTACTGCAATTTGTTCCGTCACCGCTGAAATTTTAATTACATTAATTAATTTGAACGCTTCAACACAATTTATAAAATTATAACTTACATTTTAAGAGCAAATAACGGAGGCATAGACAGGAGGAACTTCTTATCGTTTGCCAAACTATGCCGATACAGACTGACTGTTTGAAACGTGCACTTAAAAAAATATTTAGTTAAAACAATCAAAGTAACCATTTGGATTGAATAAAATATATAATTGTTACAAACCAAATTTCGTTTATTTAAATCAATCGCATTAATGATGCATTCAATAAAATTTATAGATTTGATGTGAATGGAGTGCTATATTAATTTAAAACTTCTTCATGAACTGAAACAAACCGAGACATTGTATTGAAAAATAACAAAATATTTTATTAATTCACAAAAATAAAAATAACAAAATATTTTATTAATTCACGAGCGTTTTTTCTGCGTGTACGAAGCCAACGGGGTCACTTTCGTACCCAAGGACATGCGGAAAATACGAACTTTTATTATTTTAGTGGTAATCTAGTTGATAGCTGCCTGTATTTAGCTGCAATATATGAACAAAATGCACATATAAATTCAAGAATGAATTTCTCCATAATCATGATGCCTTTTTCAACAAAGTTGTTTCTCATAGATTAAGCTACTTGTGCTGAAATTCTGAGCTTAAAAGAGTTTGCTGAACCAGTTTTATGCACGAAAGTGAAGGGATGTTAATTCTCCATACATTTCGAAAAAAAAATCCCCATATAAACATTAAGCCAAAAGCGCCAGCTCGTGTTACATCCGAATGAACTGATTTTTTTATAGGGGGGTTTCTCACCTAATGGCACAAATCTGGGGGTTGGCCCGTTCAAAAAAAAAAAACGATAAAAAAAAAATCTCCCATACAAATGTGGCCAGTCTAGTATATGAACAATGATGGCAACATAACCACAGGGTACATCAAGACGATTATTTATATAAATGAAATAATTTGCGTCCCTTTTAACCTTATGGTCAGGTTTAAGGAACGTTTCAGTTATAACGGCAATATGCACGTTAAGAACTCTCAAAAAGTTAAATAGCTCGTCGTCATTATTTTTATGAGATCGAGCATTCCAATTCAAAATATAGTATTTTCATTTCTACCCGCTGCAATAGCAGCACAGTTAGCTCTATTTTTTTTTTCCTCTGAACATTGTTAGCAGCGAGGGGAGCAGGTATATTTGTTTATTTGTTTATTTGTATTCCTCCATCTGACAAGGTTGTCTTAATGAAGTTGGACAGGGAAAAGCCAAATTGAGTCATGGTGAACTCAAATTGGCATAAAAACCCTGTTTCTTTTCTTAAATTAAGTACATAGAAACAGAAACTAAACATTAACAATTACACAGTTCACAGCAAAAACAATGCAAAATACAATAATTACTACAGTGTAAATTAAAAACGTTAAAATGCGGTCAGTGTCATAAAAGTGTGTCAGCAACAGTGCAGCATCGTCATTGATTGTCAAGTCCTTGTGGAAGGGTCGAAAGCAACCGGAAACAAAAATGAAAACAGGTAGCACAATTCATACAGTCATCAGGGGATGGACAGTCACTCACCTGCTCATAATCAATCCATGCACATAACAGCTTTACAATCGATTACTTAGGCGGCGTTGAAAAGTAGCTGCGGAAGCTTCAAAGTCGAAAAGCTCAGATACATCATTGAAGCGAGAGGCCATGAACCGTATTGGGTCGTGTTGCCCGTATCGACTGTTGCGGGATGCCAAATGCAGGAAGTTACGCCGACGAAGGGGGCGTTCAGGTACATAAACGTTGATATCGGCAAGAATGGCAGGTGCATCCACCTCACTAGTTAATACTTTGGCGACAAAAACCGCTTGCATGTCAGACCTTCGTTTCTCCAGTGTTTCAATTCCTAACAGCATGCATCGATGTTCGTAGGGAGGTAGATTTAGATGTTCACGCCAAGGTAGATAACGAAGAGCTAGGCGCACAAATTTTCTTTGAACCGATTCTATACGGTCAACCCATATACTGCTGTACGGACACCAAACTATTACAGCAGATTCAAGGATCGAGCGAACCAAGGCGCAGTACAGTGATTTCAGACACAGAGGGTCACGGAATCCATCGGCAAGTTTAAAGATAAATCCAAGCTGCCTATTCGCTTTTGAAATCACATCAGCATAATGTGTCCGGAGGTTAAGTTCAGAGTCCAATAACACACCAAGGTCTCTAACCTGATTCAGCCGTTCTAGATCATGACCAGCAAGACGATAGTGGAAGATGATCGGATGACGTTTTCTGGAAAACGAAATAGTGTTGCATTTCGTTACACACAGTTCCAGTAAGTTCCGTTTGCTCCAATCCTCAAATGACTCCAACAAACTCTGCAGGTAGGCACAGTCCTCGATGCATGTGATTACCATGTAAATCTTAACATCATCGGCGTAGAAAACACGATTTCCAGATGGTAAAACAAACGATGCATCATTAATGAAAAGCGGAAACAATAGGGGGCCTAGGTTGCTCCCTTGTGGAACTCCGGATACAATCGGGAAGGCGGTTGAATGTGAGGAGCCTAATTTAACTTTCATAGACCGTCCTGACAGGTATGATTCGAACCAACGAACAAAGGCGACGGATACTCCAAATTTCTCGAGTTTTCGAAGCAGAATAGCATGGTTCACTCGGTCGAATGCAGCTTTGAAATCAGTGTATATAGCATCTACTTGCATGCCAGCGTCCATCGATCGAATGCACAATGAAGTGAATTGAGTGAGGTTCGTTGTCACAGATCTTTTTGGAAAAAATCCATGCTGGGCACTAGAGATGTAATTCTTGCTAGCTTCGAACAAGGCATCGTTCACGATTATCTCAAAGAGTTTGGAGCAAGCATTCAACGACGTTATCCCGCGGTAATTGGAAATATCACACTTGTCCCCCTTTTTGTGAATAGGAATCATGACCGAAGTCTTCCACGCGGATGGGAATGTCATTCGCTGTAATGAAATATTAAACAATTTCACTAGCGGCATCAATAAGACACTTGAGCAATTCTTAAGAATGCATGCAGGAATACCATCCGAACCGTATGACGCAGAATGTTTAAGTTTACGTATCGCTTTTTGTACGTGCTCCTCAGTGATTTGGAAAATTCCAAAGTCGAGCCTATCTGATGGTGTGTCATGGATGGCTGCATTTAGATGCGAGGACGAAATCGACATGTCCGAGAAGGCACTCTTGAAGTGATCAGCAAACAGCTCACACTTGTGGGCATCTGTGCTAGCAGAGCGGGCACCGAGATACATAGACGAAGGTAACCCATTTTCCTTACGCTTCGACCGAACAAATGACCAGAAACGTTTGGGATGCAGGCGTAGATTTCTCTGCGTACGGTCTATATAACGAGCATACATTTCGCGGTTAAAGCTAGTGTATTTATTGCTGGCCAGAACAAAACGACGTTTCAGGTGTTGTGATCGATTACGTTTGAATTTCCGAAGAGCAGTACGTCGACGGCGCTTCAATCTACGAAGCCGATTGTTTGTCCATGGAGGTTTCAGAGTAGGACGCTGAAGTGGCACGTGAGCTTCGATAACACGACGTATCTCAGAGTTGAACGACTCAACGATGTCATCCAGATCTCGTTCGTCATCCAAAAATTGCCAATCAATCACAGAAAATGCTTCACTCATCAAGTCATAGTTGACACGGCGGAAATCAAATTGCGGGTTCTCGTGTGGCTGATCAAATCTCACTGGTGACGGCAAAGAAACGGCAACCTCAATAGCGGGATGTGCAGTGTCGAGTTCTACAAGAGATTCAACCGCTTCAGAAATGCTGCAGTTAGGTAGTGCTGTATCGTTCACCAGTACTAAGTCAAGAGTACGAGAACTGGCATTTTTCACAGAGTTGATTTGCGTCAGACCATTGAAACAAAAGGCATCATATAGAGCACCATCCGAAGTTGAAAAACGGGATATACTGGAATCTATATGAAGTCCGCCATCCTCTGAAGCAGTCCAATGCATGTTGGGGTGATTGTAGTCACCGAACTGAAGCGCAAAATCATGAGGTTTCAAGCATGATATTACTGAACTAACAGAATCGCTATGAAGCTGAATGAGGGACAGATCATCTCTACGATCAGGTGGTAGATATAATACTCCAATACTGACTGAACACGTTTGCAATTTGATTTTTACCCACAGCTGTTCCAAAGCATCACTAACTGGAGCTGGGTCGACACAGCAGCACAATCTGGTAGACACTGCAATCAAAACTCCACCGCCGCGCAGCTTTCTACTGTTCAGTGGATTGCGATCAGTCCGAAAAACAGTGAATGATCCACCAAATAGCTGAGTTGATAGGATGCAAGTGTCGAGCCACGTCTCGGTTAGAACTATCACATCATACTCCGAATCTGCCGCAGCGAGATAGAAGGCATCGATCTTCGTTCGGAGTCCACGGACATTTTGATAGAAGATACGAAGTTGAGAAGAAGAATATGAGGGAGGCATGCCAGTAATCTGTTGAGTCTGAGCGCAGACTGGGTGGATCACAGGACTACCACTTTCAATCTCAGGAACGAGTCGGTTGCGATGAACAAAAACAGCATCTTGCAGGACAAGGTCAGAGGGCCTCGATGCTTCTGGAGAATTACCTGCGACGTGCAGCGGCAACTGGATTGAACATGGTGAGGCTGGTGTGCTGTTATTGTCAATATTAGACCACAATTGTCGTGGAGCAGAGACGTAAGATGGTACTCTGGAAACCAAGATATTTACAGGCAGAGAAGTTGTTGTTTGCTGACTGTACTTGCCTACGGTTTGATTTTGGAAGACCCCCTCTCTCAACTCATGCGCAGAGCTGGGACGACTGTTGAACGCTGGCAGCTTAGGCTCGACTGCGATGAGAGGACTAGGGGCTTCCACAAGGCTGGCGGCAAGTGTGCGTCCCAGTGGCATGTTGAAGACAACAGGATGTGATTTGTTTTGCAATAAGCGGCTGTAAGCATCATACATTTTAGGAAGAGAATTGCTCGAATTATCATCGTACTTGCCTGAAATAGGGTTTCGGAAGACCCCATCTTCACATCCAAACGCAGGACCGGGACGGCTGGAGGTCGCTGGCAGAATTGGCTCGACTGCGATGGGTGAATTAGGGGCTTCCAAAAAGCATGCGGCAAGTGTGCGTCCCGGTGTCCGACTAGGGTAAACCACGAACGAGTTTATTGACGAATTACGACTAGAAGTGATAAGCGTTTCAGGGACAGAATTGTTCGGAAAACTAGAGTACTCGCCTGCAGTTGGATTTTGGAAGACCCCTTTTCCGGACTCATACACAGGACCGGGACGGCTGAAGGTCGCTGGCTGGAGGTGCTCGACTGTGATGAGGGGATCAGGGGCTTCCAAGAAGCTAGCGGCAAGTGAGCGTCCCGGATTCGGGTAGTAGGTAATACGACGTAGTGGCTCTGGGTCTTGACTCAGTGATATCACTCCGTCATAGGCATTTGATGAGGTGACTCGCTGGATTTCGGAGTTGTCTGCGGTGTATTTATTGGCAATTCAGGCGGCTTCCAAAAATTTTCGGCTTTGCGGTTGTCAACAAATTCACGAAACAGCATTCCTTTGGGCCATGTAGAGGACGACAATGCTTTCGCCTTCAAATTTGTAGAGACGCCTACTTTGAAGGAGACAAACGACATGGTTTGGATATCTTTACTCTTAGCAACCAGTCGGATAACTTCAACATCCTCCGTTGACAAACGATGCTTGGCAAGTTCGGTGATCTGCTCAGCAGAAACGTCACGGGAAATCCGAGATAGGTATAACCAAAACTTATCCTTAGAAACGGGAACAGTTAGACGGCCTAGACTTGGAGACGGCGAATCTCCGGTAGCAGTCATAAGAGGTGGCAAGTTATTGTCCTTTTTCTCGAATAACCGTCGGCTTCCTATGGTGCGTGACCTATTACCAGACCGTCTAGAGGACACCGGAGTGGTGGAAGTGGTATTGGTCAACTTTGTGAAATTGGATCGAATTTCGATTTTCAATTCCTCCAGAATTTCCAGTTTTAGTTTCCCCAGTAGCTCAGTATGACCGCTCAGTTGTTTCTCCAAACCAGCATCGTAAGCAGCCTTCACGTTTTTCTTGTGACGAACGTCTGACATTATGGCAGCACAGGATTTACACATCCAGAAGAGCTGCCTATTCCGATCGATTTCATCCAACTTTTCACTTGGCAGGTGACAGCATTTTAGGTGAAACACCGCGCTACAGAACCCACGGCAGGTAATGCGTTCCTCTTGGACATCATTGGTGCAAGCGTGGCAGATTACACTCATTTTGCAGGAACAAGGCGATGCAGACCAACAACGAAATTCCAACGTAGCGCAATACAACAGTAGGGTCCAGACGACAGCAATTCGCCGAAATTTATGCAGCAGTTACACCACGAGCTCAATGAAAGATTGCAAGCTTAAAAGTTTTGCTGGCAGATGGCGCTTCGGAAAAAAAAAATTCGCGTGGGGAGTGCTTGGGATAGTGTATGTAAACAATGAGTCTTTTTCACTTTATCACCGCACCACGAAAATCACAACACACCGAACGAAATTCACGAAAACAGAAAGCAGTAGTACAAAAACTGAATCACGAACGACGAAAAAGTATTTTATAACCGATATAACACCGAAAAAAGTATCACTAATTAACGACCTAATCGCAGCAGAAAACGTAGCTAGCAGTGTTGCCAGAAAAGATGAAGATTTTGAAGCAGGGGTGATATTTGTACGGGTACGAATGTAGAATTTGTTCCTCGCTGACCGTTGTTAACAGCAAAGGAATTTGTATCTGATCGGAAACGTGTTTTCCTACCCATCACGTATTGTAGGATTGCTTTGCGAGTTTTACATTCTCAAAAATTAGATTTGTGGTTTTCACCACAATTTGAACATTTAAATTTCTTAGGATCTTCCTTCACAGGACATTCGTTCTTTGCGTGAGAGGAATCACCACAATTCATGCATTTAGCAGGCATGTTGCAATTGTTTATTCCGTGACCCCATCCCTGGCACTTACGGCACTGGATGAGGTGTTGGAAATTTTCTCCAGTCTTCCTGAAGTGTTCCCAGTAAGATACTTGAGAAGACGTATGAATCCGTCCAAGTTTTCATCCAATACACGGCATTCATCCCGACTGTCAATTTGCAGTGAAAACTTGAATTTCACCAAGTTCTAAAGTTCCGTGCGAAGAGCATGAAAATCGGAAGTGGTAATCACAATAGGGTAATCACAATCATTCTTGGCATTAAGCCGGGAAAGTTTACTAGCATTTTTCCTGGATGATGGATGATTCAAATCAAATTGATTGCTCAAATTAATTTCATCAGAAGGGGAACAGGAGATTGTTCTTTTCTTTTGCGCTTGGGCACGGCAGTAAAACTTTAATCCAAATCGACTTCCAAGCAGATTACTATAAGAATCTGAAGAATCGAAGTGGAATTTTTCCAAATCGATATCCACGCAGGATTATCTCAAGTAGGGTCCAAACAAGGATCGAAAAGGAATACGAGTCGAAAAAGGTAGAACAATTTTCAGAATATTGATATTTTTAGAATCTGGCTGACGTGCAGGGACCGGAAAAATATGTATGAAACCGTACAGAAAAACTGAAACAAACTGCCAAATTACCTACAATATGGGTACTCTTGAAATCGGGGTGACGTGTTGGGACCGAAATCCTATGTCTGACGCCATTTTGAAATTCAATATGGTGCCTTCCGGTTAGAGATAAACTTGGAAATTCTCTGAAATACACCCCCATATGGGTATTTTTGGAATACGGTGACGTGCAGGACCGCCTGACGCCCTTATGAAATTCAAGATGGTGGCTTACGGTTAGAGAAAAACTAGGAATTACTGCCAACTTTTCTACAATATGGGTATTTTTGGAATTGAGGCATGTTTAAGGACCGGAAACCCATGTCTTAAGAAATGTTGAAATTCATGATTGTGGCTTCCGCTTACAGACAAACTGAGAAATACTATCAAATAACCCCCAATAAAAGTATTTTAAGAAACTGGGTGACGTGTAGGTACAGGAAATTATATATAATCAATAACTTCTTTGACTATATGTTTTAGTATTACTTCTACGTGAAGTCAACGATTTACATAGTTGAAGATGCTAATTTCAAATAAACGACTGTAGTGGTAATTTTTATACGATAGATGGAGTAGATGAAAGCATAGAGTTGATAGTTCCGTTAGAGTACGGCAGTGTGAAGATTGCATATAGATATTAGAATAGCGAGCTAGGACAACTTTTAAGGAAGGTACACATCGGTTTTTTCATCTCTCTTTACCAAACTCCCCCTTTGGAGAGGGATGGTGAGGGGGGGCCCCCCCCTGCCACCACTGGCAAAAAGAGATGAAAACCGACCCGCTCAAGTACCAACGGTGTGTTTGAAACAGTTCTACCGATTTTTTACCGCACTTCAGTTGTTATTTGAATCCAGTCGTAGGTTTGGAAATTGCAACTATTGTTTACCCCTACCACGATATGTGCTCCTGTCATCGTCGACTTGACGATCTCGAGGGGACACGGGTGGGGTAGGTGATGCTACTGTACCTTTCGACCATTGACAGTAATTGATAGTATGCTCCCATCCAGAGTTATGTACTTTGACTATATGTTTTAGTATTACTTCTACGTGAAGTCGACGATGATAGGAGCACATATCGTGGTAGGGGTAAACAATAGTTGCAATTTCCAAACCTAGGACTTGTTGCCTTCCTTCAAATAACAACTGAAGTGCGGTAAAAATCGGTAGAACTGTTTCAAACACACAGTTGGTGGTGTTCATCAGGTTAATAAGTACCATGAAATCAGCTGAAATGTTCAGTAAAAATGCACAAATGCACACAATGATTTACTGAACATTTCAGCTGATTTCATGGTACTTATTAACCTTTCTACAGCAGCTTTTCCGATGATATATGGTACAATTACACGTCAAAATGGTGCAAAGCGGTGTGTACTAAGGAGCATTTTCAAATACTTAATGTACAGTTTTCTCTATTTTAGGGAGCGTACTTTAAATATTTACTGAGCATTTTAAGATTTTTAACGTATTTTGATCAATCATTTAAGGAGCAACCCGATCTATTTAAGGAGATATTTTTTACTTATTAAGGATAATTTCATCTGTTTTATTGAGCAAAAGTAGGGCTGCCATCCATGAACACAGAAGCCATTTGCTATTTTTTTTAGCAAAAGCCAACTGAATTTCTGTGGAAAGCAACGCGAGACAGTCGTTCCCTTGCCCTTATGGAAACCAAATACAGTATCTGAGTGTAGGTGGTTCATCTCAACCCAACATTGATCAACCCAATGCAGTTACATATGTAGGGAAAATTATGTCAGTTCTTAACCATTATATTAAATTTAAATATCTCATAAGTCTGATTATGCTAACATAAATTGTCGCGAGTTTTGAACTATATCCGAAAAATTGAATTACATGAAAAATTTAAGATCAAGTATGAAATTTTACTAAGCATGAAATACATCAATTTTACGTAGTTCTACGTCATACTGCGGTAGTGTCAACAACCCTTTATTTTTTATATGGAAACAACCCTTTATTTTTTATATGGACATAAACTAACGAAAATATACACTCATTTAAAAAAGAGAAGAGACTTTACTAGTAAAAAAAAATCAACAAAAGTGAGAGTAATATAAGAAGGATGGTGACGACGTCATAACACCCGAAAGCAAATTTGCGAAACCGAACGAAGAATAGCAAAGCTTAGCTATGTTTGCATGATTATTGCGCTTGATTGTATTCTTTTGTAAAGTTTCCGGGAAATATCAACTGGTTTTTTGTATCTTTATGATAACTCCTTACTTGAAAATGGACAAAAACTCACCGCATGCCCCGGCATGCTGATTTTTTATGGTATACTGTGTTTAAATAAAATAATCAATAAATTATCTCAACATTCAGTGGAAGAACATTAACAAATTTTGGTTTCATACAGAAATTCTATAATCCTTATAAGTTATGCAAACGCTGATTGAAACATACGTTATGACGCTACTACGATCGTATTTGAGCGTCGAAACAAGCGAATCGTGCGAAGCCGAATGAAAGCCGAGTGAAAAACCAACTGCACCAAAACATGCGGCCCATCAATTCCACACCTTGTAAGACTTGTTTGGAAGATACAAACATGCCTTCCAAGCTTGATCTAGGATTGGCATTAAAAGTAGTAAAACCTTTCGATGGTACCATGACGCAATTGTCCGGATACAACGAAAGTTTTAGAGACTTGGTGTCTTCGAAGAATTTTCTCGTAATAATGGTCTACGTCTTTTGAAATAATTACCCAAATTTTTACTAACCATATTATAGCATATTATACACTTGCAAACAGTGCTGTGTTACCCAATATTGACCTGCGCCCTTAAAATATAAATCTGACGTTGTTTCAAATAGTGTATTAACTAGTTTATATGGCACGTTGCAAAACATTTGCTCTTTATCGAGCCATACCGTAATCTACAGGTGGCGAAGGTGGCATTTGATACACTACAAAAACCCGAGGGGTGGAAAATCTCTTTAATGTTCCTTGAATATCTACAAAGTCCCTTTATCCTTTCTTCTTGAAATTATGATTTGTTTCCGTCAACATTTTCAAAGGACCATAATTTGTGATTTATTATTTATCTCATATCATACTTAAATTTCTTTTAATTTCAGGAAAAACCATGAACAATTTCTAGAACTTTCCTAAACATTCATGAGCAAATCAAAGTTCCCAAAACTACCAGTATGTTCTCAAATCAAAACCTCCGCAGTATGAAGCCCTTACTGCACTAAGCGAAGCAATGGTGCAACGGAATTTTGTTTCACCGAAGCAATGGTGTCTGACTATTGTTTCACCGAAGCAATGGTGCAACTGACTTTTGTTTCTCCGATGATGATAGTTAAAATAAAAAAAAAAAAAAAAAAAACAAAAAAATAGAGATACATAAATATGGATTCGCTTTATGCGTTTTACTCAGAATACCTCTATTTTTTCTTGATTTGCTTTCCGTCGATCTTGTTTTCCGTGCTGAGTACCAATGCTACCGAAACCAGGGGAAGCTCCCACACCTGGACCCTACCTATCGACTCATCAACTCATGAACCGGGGACCAACGGCTTTACTTGATCAGAGATGTTCAGAATTCCTCTGGCGTTATACAAATCATTACCAATTTGGTTTCAATTCATGCTGGAGGTTGTGGATTTGTGATATCTTGAGTAATAGTAAATTATGACTACTGTTAAACATAAATCAATCGCCCGCATAAAAGAACAGCAACTATAAAAATATATGTGGAATAATGTAAAATGGCACATCCCATGTGGCTCTCTTATAAGAAACCTTACTTCCGTAAAGGAAACTTTTATTTAGGAAACCTCGTGAACTCAACCTTTGCTACTTTTAGCAAAAGTGGAATGCCAAACTCCTCAAACATGTGTGCGTGTCAATAACGCAATCGTCGCTACGCAAATCTTTATCTCGCAAATAAGAACCAAATATGTTTGTGCTGCTAGAATTAATGCTACCTTTGGAAACCTTAATAGGCAGTTCGTTTACTCTTTCAGTGCCAGGTTTTTACTTTTATACCAGGTTCTTGTCTTAGACGTTCCCAAGAACTCATGACATTACTGAAACACTGGATCCGTGTATTCAGCTCATAACATATTCAATAACTTCAGAAAAGCTTGAGTTCAGTAGGGAAAATGTTGAATCGCTCAGAGATAGACTCACTTCCGAAAGTGTTAAATTTTCTGAACTGATTTAACACTTTCGGAAGTGAGTCTATCACTGAGCGATACAACATTTTCCCTACTGAACTCAAGCTTTTCTGAAGTTATTGAATATGTTATGAGCTGAATACACGGATCCAGTGTTTCCATTTTTTTTTCGAAGTGATTTAAAACTTTTGTAAAGTTCAGTACTGTTCGAAGTTATTCTGTACATGCTATTTTTTCTGAAATGGTCCAGTACTTTCCAAAGTGATCTTAAGCTTTTCTGAAGTTATTCAGTACTTTCTGAAGTGGTTCTGATCTTTTTCAAAGTGATTCCAAACTTTCCTAATGTAATGTAATGTCTTAGATCTCGTTTTTGGAAACGTAACAACAATGCACTCTCTACAACTCGAGTTATAGAATTATCGAGTTATAGAATAACAATCCCACACAAATTCGCTATCGCAGTAGCCATGACACTTATTTTAATTATGGTTATATAACTCGATATCGAGCTATGTTGTCAAAATCGAGACTTTTTTTCGATTTGTCACAATTGAGTGGCTTAGCGATAAGAATCAATACTCCCTTAAGTAAATCCTGTTGAAAAACTATTGAAAACTTTGTGGAAGTGAGGAGGATCTCTCGGTTTTTGAAAAAAGTTCAAAATTTCTTCTGCTAGTACTGCAACACTTTAGAAAATCTCGGAATCAGTCTGAATTACTACAGAAAAACTTCAGAAAGTACTGAATCACTTTAGATAGTACAGACATAATTGAGTATGGTAATGATTAACCGCTCGCAGTTGCTACTCCGTTATTACCAGATCACCTGACAGAGAAGCAACGTTGGACTAGCATGCATCTGCAATTTGTAAAAACTGGTAATCTCATACTTTACGATAGACAATAACAGCGCCGGACGCTTCCAAATGTAGGTTACATTTGGAAGCGTCCAGCGCTGTTATTGTCTATCGTAAAGTATTGTCATTACTGGCAGAAGAAATTTTGAACTTGGTTTTAAATGATTCTGTGCTCACCAAAGTGATTCCGATTTTTCTGAAGTTGTTAAGAAAATGAAGCGGCATTTTTTTCTTGGTTGGAGTTATTCACGAAGGTTTGCGGCTGACTGTAGCAAATAAACGGGCTCATGTTAACAATTTTGTTGATTTTCTTTGCGCTCCGCTTGGAAATACCGGAAAGTTTTGATTATTTTCTATGTTGTAAAAATAAACCGCCCATTTACACGTTTGACAAGTTGCAACTGAATTCTTATAATGGTTTTAAAATAACTGTTTCATGGCCAACTAGTTTTATTGCGCTTATATATACTTCAAGGCAATCATGAAACCTTTCATAAGTGAAAATAGCATAAGCATCATTTGGTTTTTTTATAAGCTTTATAGGGGTTTTGTAGATAGCTATAAGAAAGTTCCATAACTTGCATTATATCTGACCGTCATAAAGCTGTAGGTAATGGTTGCAGCTGCAATAAAACCTTTATAAATTTTCAATATAGCCAAGCAGCTCTAGATTTGTTACTTGGGAGAGGAAATCACGCTTACCATTACACCACCGGTACCGCTATTGCTAAGATCTAGAGCCAGTTTAATGAATTTACCAATTTTAAGGATGTATTGGATTTTTCAGAGGTCCATTCCTTGATCCCCTGGGTCAAAAATTCGATCAAAACTCTGAAATCATAAGGAAAGACGTCTGTGAGTGCTTTTGAAAAAACTGTGGAGCTCTTGGATCAGTTTCAGTAATTGACCAAGTATATGGATATTCTTGATCTTGCGGAGAACTATCCCGTAGTCCCCAGAATTCACATTTTGGTCACAATTCCGTATTCATTCTGATAAGATGTCAATGAATAGTTGCGACAAACCTGCGGTGTTCAAGGATCCGTTTCATGAATTAACCACTTTTACGGATGTTGTCGATCTTTTAGTGAACGAACCCGTAGTCCCCAGCATTCATTTTCTGGTCACATCTCCACATTCATTGTGATAAGACATCTAAGAGTGGTTTCGTCACATCGCCGTTGGAATCTGTTTTATGAATTGACCACTTTTACGGATGTTCTGGATTTTCCGGAGGACCATCGCATAGTCCCCAAAGTCCATATTCCGGTCAAAACTCTGAAGTCATTCTGATAAGACGCCTATGAGTGGTTTCGACACAACCGCGAAATTCTAGGATCAGTTTCATGAATTGATCACTTTTACGCGTAGTCCCTAGCGTCCATTTTCTGGCCAAAACTCTAAATTAAATGTGATAAGACGTCTATGAGTGGTTTCGAAAAAAAGCCACAGAGCTCTAGGACCAGTTTCAATTATTGACCAGTTTTACGGATGTTCCGGATTCCAGAGTCCATATTCCGGTCACAACTTCGAATTTATTCTGATATTACGTCTATGAGTGGTTTCGGAAAAAAAAAACCGCGGAGTTCTAGAATCGGTTTAATGAATTGACCACTTTTGCGGATGTTCCGCATCTTTTAGTGGACCATCTCATAGTCCCCAGCGTCCACATTTTCTGGTCACAATTCTGAATTCATTGTGATAAGACGTCTGAGCGGTTTCGAAAAAAAAACGCAGAGCTCTAGGATCATTTTCAAGCCTTGACCACTTTTACGGATGTTCAGGATCTTCCGAAGGGCCATCCCGTAGTCTCCAGATTCCATTTTCCAAACACAACTCTGATTTCATTCTGATACGATGTTTATGAGTGGTTTCGAAAAAACCACGGAGTTCTAGGATCGGTTTCATGAATTAACCACTTTTTGGAAGTTCCGGATCTTTTTGTGAACCATCCCGTGATCTCCAGCATCCATTTTCTGGTCACAAATCTTAATTCATAATGATCAGACGTCTATGAGTGGTTTCGAAAAAACATTGAGCTCTAGGATCAATTTCAAATATGGACCAGTGTTGCGGATGTTCTGGATCTTTTAGAGGACCATCTCATAGTCCCTAACGTACATTTTCTGGTCGAAAATCTTAATTCATTGTGATAAGACGTCTATGAGTGTTCGAGTGAGTCACAACTTTGAATTAAATGTGATAAGACGTCTATGAGTAGTTTCGAAAAAACCGCGGAGCTCTAGAATCAGTTCCATAAAATGACCATTTTCACAGATGTTCCGGATCTTCCACAGGACCAGTCTTGTGACTTACCGGGAACTGACTATTCCCAAAAGGTGACCAACTATCTGCTTCTCAACTTCTCCAAAGACATCAGGATTAGCTATACTGATTGCGGTACAATCAGTGTTTGGTCCCAATTAGCTCAAATCCCATATGCTACGTGTATTCGTTAATGCCGGATCGATCGTTCTATAGGAATCCAGTGGCGATCGTTCTATAGGAATCCAGTGGCAACCGTACTATAGGAATCCGGCAAGAACGAATCCGACAAGAACGAATCCATCAAGAACGAATCCGTACTATAGGAAACTTAACTGTATATGATCATTTTGTATATGCAAATTTCAATCAAATCTCTTATATAAACATTAAACCAAAAGCGCCAGCCCGTGTAACGTCAAAAAGAGCTGAAACATTCAGACAGTGGTTATAGCAACAAAAGACACGAGCCTGGATGTCGGGCTGTGGAAAATATGAACTTTTATTTTTAGTGGTAATACGTGATGTTGCCTAAGCTGCAATATACGAGCTGCATGCACATTATTAATTAATATCTTCATAATAATAAATCGTGATGCTGCCTTCAGCAAAGTTGTTTCTTATAGCTTAAGGTACGTGTGGTGAAATGCTGAGCTAAATCGATTGTGCTGAACCAGTTCTATGCACGATAGAGTGAAGGAATATTATTTCTCCATATATTTCAACCAATATCCCCATATAAAGTTTAAATCAAAAGCGCCAGCTCGTGTTACATCCGAATGAGCTGAAATTTTCAGAGAGTGGTTTTCTCACCTAATGGCAAAATGATAAAAAAAATTCCCCCATATAAATGTGGGACAGTCTATTACTACAGCCGCTATTTTTTTCTGATTTAAAAATCGAGAGGAATGTCTACCGGGTTTTATAAAAATATCGTTGTGCTCAGAAAACGAAGCTCTAATCAGATGATGTATAAAAATCGGAATATTTGTCAAAGTTGAACAACCCATTTGACTGACTACAAGGAAAACAAAACATAGGTATTGAAAATTTTTCATGATTACTTAGAATCTGTGATTCTCGGTAGGAAAAGTGTAAAATTGGTAGTTTTGAACCTTTCGTGATGCATCGTGGAAAATTCCTTAAAACAATTTGTTTGGTTTTTTCTTTCGAAAACTGTAGATTTATTCCACAATGTATTTCCTCTTTCGATGACAAAGAACCAACCAGCGCTGCCATGTTTTATACATTCTAGTCACCCTCGTTCTTCCACTCCGTGAGAAGGGTTTTGACTTCCCTTAGCAAATCTTGCATTTTTGCACTATGTTCGACATTACTGTCCATATGTGCAGAAGCTTTTGAACTCGGAGAGTTGATTTATATTGAACTCGATTTCTGTCGTGGTGGGATGAAAATATAATCCATATTCATTGTTTCCGGTTCATCTCTTATGATTTCATTGACTTCACTGTGTGTCATCCCCCGCGCACCATACTTTCCGTCAGTTTGTTGAATATCGGACATGATCTGCAAATCCTCGTTGTCGTTGTGAATTCGCGAATTTTCCTCCAGCAGTCTACCAACGTGTTCTGTTTTATGTCCTTTTGAGTCACATCCAAGCAGTTGAAACAATTCTTGATGCTGAACTTCTTCCACCAAAGACGTAATCTTTGGAGGCATGTATAAAAGCATTATGTTGGGATTGCCTATGGTGGGCGGATGCGACGGAGCGTTACCAAAGAGCAGCAAAGCCTTAAAACTAATGTTCTTGGCTGCGCAGAACTCCTCTAATTGTGGTGAGAGGCAGTAGTTTGTTCAGTTATCAAATAAATCGCAAATAAATGTACAGGGAGATTCGCTTTCTTTAAATTTTTATAGACCCTTGGATTCGCGACATTGTTACCAACGGCTTCATCATCAAATACCCTTTCGTGTTACAGCAAAACATAATTGAGAACCCTTTTTTGTCCCCTTTCGATCCCGGCATTGTTTTCAGACGCTCTGAGACATAAAATCTTTAAGGCGTTTTTTTTTTTTTTGTAAAACAGTTTAGTTTCATCTTGGTCAAGACAATACTGAACACTTCCAATCTATTTTTTGACCAACGATCAAATGGCATCGATTTCTGGACCCTACACGTCATCCCCTTTCCGGAAATACACATATTGGAGAGTATTTGACAGTTTTTCTTGAACCGATGGCCGCATCTTGGATTACAAAAGGACGTCTAGCATCGATTTTCGGCCTCTACACGTCGGCTTCTATCCGGCAATGCCCACATTTTAAGGTATTTGAAAGTTTTTCTTGAACCGACGACCGCCATCTTGGATTTTAAAATGGTGTCCGAAATCAATTTCCGGCCTCTACACGTCATCCCTTTTCCGGTTTCTGTTCTCACATTGCACAGCAACATCTTACAAGCTTTCCAGACATAACATATTAAGGAAGTTCATGTGCACACTAGCGCCACGTAGCTAGAGAGTTCTGAAATAATATGACCACCATCCAAAAGGACTTGGTCACCTGAATAACTTTACTCAAGACAGCAACTTTATATACGGCCAGGTTCTCTAGATACAGTTTATACAGGAAGTTCACTTGCATACTAGCGCCGCGTAGTGTCAAAACATGCTTGGTTTCCACCGCGTCGATTGCTTTGGCAGGGTCTTCTAGTAGTTCCAAAGTTGGCATATCCAACGAATCATCTTCCTCCGGTTTGGATTTAAAAGCTATTTCTGGTTCTAGCGGTTCGACAAGTTGGACTGAGAGTGATATAAAATCTTCATCTCTGACGATCGAGTCCGTTTCTACTCTCAGGCAATTAATTTGGTTATCTGCTAAACTTGAAGTCCACGTTAGCTCTAAATCTTGAATTATGTTGTCCGAAGCAATCATTGGACGTATTTTAAAGGCACGCCAGAAATCCATTCCTAAAATAAGCGGCTTTCGAATTTCCGGAACGACCAAAGTTGGTATTACTTTTGTCTCATTTCCAAGTGTGTATGGGGTGTTTACGTAACCCAAACACGTGTGTTTAGTGTCATCTGCGGTACAAATTTTAATATTTGATTTCAGTATAGTCAAACCATGGGATTCTAAAAGGCTGACTGAACTCATAACGCTGACCGCAGCTCCTGAATCCAATAATGCAGTTATTTCAGTGCCTAAAACATTAACTTTAATGTGAGGGCATGAACCAGGGTTTACGCGAATTTCAAATAGTGAATAGTTGTCGGTTGTTCGGTTTACAGTTCCTTGATCGGGAATCGGTC
Source organism: Ochlerotatus camptorhynchus (assembly GCF_037179485.1). NCBI lineage: Eukaryota > Metazoa > Arthropoda > Insecta > Diptera > Culicidae > Ochlerotatus > Ochlerotatus camptorhynchus. The sequence continues at coordinate 116,113 of NW_027041284.1, read as the reverse complement.
CTACAGGCGAGATGTTCGGATTCCCAGGCAAGCACCCCGCATTCAGTTTGTTGACTGTTGGCAATTTTGGGCATTATTTCGGCCCGTACTAGGATGGTTGTTCTCACAAGTCCTTGTAGTTCTGCCTAATTTTCCGCAAGCGTAGCAAAATATTATCTTACGCTCTGTGCAGTCTCTCCAGGTATGACCAGGTTTCTGGCAATTCCAACAGGCCATTTTATTGGGTTCTGTCCGTCTTTGTCCCGTCTGCTGGTTAGAAGACGTATTTGCTTAGTCCTTCAAGGCAAAGTCGGTCGACTATTCTTCTGCAATTTCTGGATCTCTTGGACAGGAACATCCTCTTCTTCTGTGTACTCACAGCAAGAATCCTTAGCCTCAATATGATGTACATCGTTTCTCATGTTGTTTGGTGACCTATAGAAATTAGGGTCACTTGCATCTATTTTATGATTAATTTTATTCAGATGCTCAAGATCGTATATGTCCATTACTGATAATCTTGATGGGTAGTGGGCACACATATTTTCCCAAACGAGTTCGAATAATGTTCTCGACGAGAAAGGGCGCTGCAAACATTGGTTGAGTTTTTCAACCTCTGTTACGTACGCAACGCACGTTTCACCTCTCCGTTGTTTTAAGTCACGAATTTGGGCCTTGATTCCTCTGTCACGATTAGGGTTTCCATATCGGAAGCGAATTTCATCTTCAAATTTACTCCACCGAGTGAATCTATCCTCCCTAGTAAACCACCAACCATTCGCCTCTCCTTTTAGGCGATGATGAATGTTCTTCAACAACTCCTTATCCGAGACATCTTCGTGTCGAGCCAATTTCTTGATTTTGTACAAAAAATCTTCAAGTTGCATCGATCTGTCTCCAGAGAACGAAATATTTCAATTCTCAACTCTGGACTTCCTATAAAGATTCCTTCCATTATTCGATGTTACGCTACTAGACGATGATAAACGTCGTCGATGTCTTCGACCGCTACTTCCTTTTCTACGAGTTCTTCTCTCTTTTCTCTTGTAACTATCTTCCGACTCCGATTCTAATTCACTATCGTATAGTTTCTGTCTGTGGTTTCTTGAATTCCTCTTTCTGACTTCTTCCTCTGTGTCACTATCATCATTTGAACTTGGAGTTCTTCCGCGACGCAATCTACGGGTTTCTTTTCCCTTTTCATCACGATTGCTAGTGGGTTTTCGATCCCTTGAATTTCTATCTGACTTCTCCGTATCTCGAACATCTTTATCCCTTTTATGTTTGTTATATCCATATTTCCACCCTTTTATTTCTTTATCGACTCTATTTTTTCTTGATTTCCTGTCATAATCTGAATATTTCGAATTTTCATCCGAATAACCTTCATTCTGTCTATGTTTTGACACCTCAGGTTTTTGATTGTGGTATTTCTCCCTTGCACCTGTACCATCACACCACGGGCAACTACATGCGATTCCTTTAGCTCCTGATAAGCATGTTGGTTCGGAAACCTTTAATGTTTCCTTTTGATCTCCATCCTTGGATTCTGTAAACTTTCCTCTCCCTACCTCTTGACTCTCTTCTTCTTCATCTTCCCGTATTTTCAACCCTATCTCTGCTAACACTCCTTCAATTTGAACACAAACATCTTTTTGTGCCATTTTCTCTTCCTTATTATCAACAGATGCGCTTGCTATGCGAATCAAATAGTGCCGTATTCTTGAGACTTGTTTGATCGGCTCGTTTCTGCAAATTCGATATTAATCCATTGACAACTTCTGAAACCTTTGGGATTTCATCTGAAAATTTATGAGTTCCTGAATAATTAACTTATCTACTCCTATCATCCTTAAACAATCTGCGTAACAACCTCTTCTTATCCTCCAACGTTTCTCTTCGATCGACTGATTGCTTCCGTAATCTCAATTCATGGTCTACTTCATCCTCCAGCAAATGCTCAACAGATGGTAATATATATTGACAACTCATTTTAATTGATTAGAATCAATCACCAAATTCCAATACAAATTCAATTACAAAATACAAATTCAAACCGAGAAAAAAATAATGCTTAAATAAAAAAAAAAATAATAATAAAATGTAAATTCAAGAATGCAAAATAAGAAGAAAAAAACTTAATCTATTATAAAAGAAAAACGAATTCAATTCATACTTAACACTAGAAGAAAATTCAAATCCAATTTAACACTAGAAGGAAGTTCAGTTCAATTTAAATACTAGGTGAAAATTCAATTCAAACATACAACTAAAATGCAAATTAAAAATATATATAAAAATAGAAATAAATTAAAATAAGTATGAAAATGCTGTTTTTGTTTATGTACGAATGAAAGAAATGAAACGTTATAATTTTTTGTGCTGGGCACCAATGTAACCGTTCGTGAAATTTCACTGAGGTTTTGATTTAACTCAGTGGCTTAAGCGCCACTCTCGATTAGGAGAGACCACTGGTCGTGTTAAAGCTTTGCCCGACAAATGAGACTTTTCTCTCAGAGGACCTCTTGAATGGTCGTTGGTTACTAACGGCAATGAAAAAAACTATTAACTTTCTGGAAATGCCAAGTCTTTCAGTAATACAGGAATGGAGCGCATGGACCAAATAAATATACCAAAGGTATTACTCTGACTCACCCCCGAAACGAAACGGAAAGAGAACGAAGGAATGCTGACTCAACTGAGCGGAAACGAAAGAAAACAGAACGTAACGTAGTAAGTGTGTTTTAGTCAGAGAGTAGCATTCAAAACGTTCGGAAAACTAATCTTCAACCTTTAATTTAAACTATATTCTAGCATTCGTTAGCATTGGATTTCTGAGAGGAGTTTACGGGAAAGAGCAAATCATGGCCATGAATTAAACATGCTCTCACATACCTGCGCAGGTTTTACTTGACGAACCGATGAATCGATGACTGCTGACCGATGAGGGCTCGACGACTCGATGATGGCGGTGTAGCGATGGCGGCGTGAACGTGCTGCAGTATGGCGCGCAGCAACGGAAGGTGACTCGTACGCGGTATGGCCGAATTAGAATTGCGGAGGGAGTGGCGGCTGGACGGAAGACTTCCGATTTGGCAATCGAGAGCTGAGCTACGACGAGAAGTCGTGCTGTCCCGGGAGATTCGCTCCGCGAAGAGAGGAGGCCAACTTACCTTCGGACGGCTTCGCGTACTTTGTTTCCGCTATGACCATCCGTGATGAAATGAACCCCATATCCCGTTGGATTGAATCCGGACCGCGGCACGCTTTTGACGACGCACTCACACTGTGCGAGCTCTCGGAAATAATGGTCCACGGGGTTGTAGGGGAAGGGACCTCGTCGACGGAAGATATTTCGCTTCGAAGATTAGCGAAATTCACCCACCTCCGTTTAGCTACCTTCGAAAAGGCAGGCCTTAGCAGGGCGTACGGGTCACGGGAAATGTCCGTCTCCCACGAACGATGATGGCGATGCCACAGATGGAACCCCCGATCCAGCGTTGACGATAGCCGAACGGAACGTATATCCAGGCCGTACAAAAAAAGCGCAAAGCGCTGGAAATCCAACGTGAACTCACATTACTTATACAATTCTAAATTTTAACAAAATTCCATAAAATTACCTTTTTTGTACAATTTCACAAATAAACGCACTGAACAGACTACGCGGAACTTAATACGGACTTATGTCCACTGTACAAAAAGAAAGAAAACGTTTAAAAAACCACTGGTTGATAAAAACTCACTCACTACTATTACTTATCAGAAACTTATCGCACAAAATCAATTTGATTTAATATAACTTGAGAACGTAAAGTAATTCACGCACTTCTGTTATCCAGCCGATTCGAAAGCGAAATGGATGAGTCAGAATAATTTTGCAAGCAGGAAAATTCCTAACGACTTTTTCCTATTCAAATAAAGGGTGATACGGTCAAAATTTGGTCAATATCAACTTGACGTATTTCTTTCAATTTTGCATTTAAAAAACCTGAACACCCCTCATTTTGAAGGTGTGTGTGTGTAGAATGTTGCTCCTATTTTGATTTTGGAATTCACTCTTCAGTTGTCAAAATGCCGTCCAAGCAAGAAGAGCAGCGTATCAAAATTTTGCTCGCGCATCGCGAAAATCCGAGCTACTCGCACGCAAAGTTGGCAAAATCGCTAAAAGTTGCTAAATCAACCGTTACAAATGTAATTAAAGTGTTTGGGGAACGTTTGTCGACAGCCAGGAAGTCTGGATTGGGGGGAAATCGAAAACCGGAAGCCGCTGAGACGACAAAGAGAGTTGCCGGTAGTTTCAAGCGAAACCCTAACCTCTCTCTCCGAGATGCCGCAAATAAGCTGGGTGTATCGTCTACAACCGTGCATCGAGCCAAAAAACGAGCCGGACTATCGACTTACAAGAAGGTAGTGACTCCAAATCGCGATGATAAACAAAATACGACGGCCAAAGCGCGATCCCGGAGGCTGTACACGACGATGCTGACGAAGTTTGACTGCGTGGTAATGGACGACGAAACCTACGTCAAAGCCGACTACAAGCAGCTTCCGGGAGAGGAGTTTTATACGGCAAAAGGAAGGGGAAAGGTAGCAGATGTTTTCAAGCACATGAAACTGTCAAAGTTCGCAAAGAAATATCTGGTTTGGCAAGCCATCTGTACCTGTGGATTGAAAAGCAGCATTTTCATAGCTTCCGGGACTGTCAACCAAGAAATTTACGTGAAAGAGTGTTTGAATAAACGTCTGCTGCCTTTCCTGAAGAAAAACGGTTGTTCCGTACTGTTTTGGCCGGATTTGGCATCTTGCCATTACGGTAAAAAGGCCATGGAGTGGTACGCCGCCAACAACGTGCAGGTGGTTCCCAAGGACAAGAACCCTCCCAACACGCCAGAGCTCCGCCCAATTGAGAAATACTGGGCTATTGTCAAGCGGAACCTAAAGAAGACCAAAAAAACTGCTAAGGGCGAGCAGCAGTTCAAGGCAAACTGGCTTTCTGCGGCGAAGAAGGTGGACAAGGTGGCTGTACAAAATCTGATGGCAGGGGTCAAGCGTAAGGCCCGGCAATTCGGATTTGGAAAAGCGGAAGCCTAACTGAATATTTTTCCTGAATTTTATACTAATTGAACTTGAAAAAGAAATTTAATTTGATTTTTTAAATAAACGATTTCACCGATTTACACGCGTTTTCCCTTGACCAAATTTTGACCGTATCACCCTTTAGGTCATCTTTTAAAAACTTCCTCTTTATTCGAGAGTTGCGCCAAACCTTTCGAATGGCGACGGACTTCATGGCGCCTCCAGAAAGCATGTACAATATAATATAGCTCACTATAAGTTGAGCTTTTATGGCGAAGTTGTAGCCTAGACACAGTAAATATGGCAAAGTTGTAAAATCGACACAGTAATGGTCTGATTTTATTTACACGGTTGAAATATTTCATTTCTTAGCAAACTTGACATAAGAAGGATTTAATTGTTAATTAAATTAGATTTCGACGAAATACTATTTCCAAATAAACGTAAAACGTTACAAAGTGTTCTGAACTTATATGACCACGATACAAAAGAGCATGATCACCTGAACAACTTTGCTCGAGAAAGTAACCAGGATTTTGAGATACAGCTTATACAGGAAGCTCATGTGCACACTAGCGCTGCGTAGTGAGAGAGTTCTGAACTAATATGACCACCATCCGAAAGGACTTGGTCACTTGAACAACTTTGCTGATAACAGAAACTTTTTGTATGGCCAGGATCACGAAATATTCTATGTTGGTTCTAAGATCCATATATTATAGCACCCGTCATAAGTAACATAAAAGTGAAGCGCCTCTAGCGGTGCAGTTCGCAATTAAACCTGAATCCAATGACACATGCTTGTTGGTCTATCCCAGTACAACAACTTTGTCGAAGATAGTATAGCTTTATATATTGAAACAAATGAGATAATCCACCACAGCTCCCATTAATGAAAATCACATAAGCTGTGGGTATCCTTATTCGCGGTTCCTTATTCACGCCTCCGTTACCCCGGCAATAAGGATTCCTGACTTTATATAGAAGGGAAACGTTATATGGTGAAGGTCTTGCGGAGGAAGGAATGAAAACGGGTGGGCAGTTATCCGACAAAGTTTTTGCGGAAGTGATTACAAACTTTCTGGATTGATTCAATACTTTCCGGAGTGATTCCAAACTTTTCTGAAGTGATTCAGTACTTTCGAAGTGATTGCAAACATTCCTGAAGTTAGTTAGTATTTTTCGAAGTGATTCCAAACATTTCTGACGTGATTCATTGCATTCAAAGTGATTCAATTATTTTCGAAACGATTCATTTCTTGCAGAAATGATTACAAACTTTTCACAATGATTCAGTACAGAACGGTGCTTATTAAATTGCCGTGGGTAGTGGTGTTCAATCGGTCGTCATCAGCAGCAGTAGCAAATCAGTGCTTTCGGTGCATGGCGTTGAACATTGTGCTCCAGTACACACGGAGAGCCTGCCCGCAAGCAGCGAGAAGCAGCCCACATGAGTCTGTTCACCTAAGATGGAGGAAGAAGCCGCACCGCTGCTGATCGGATTCAGTAGCTCTTCATGAATCGCTGTTGGTCATCTTTACCAAGCGCGTCACCATCATTCCAAACAACATATCAATTTTCGCTTTTTTATTATTTATTTAATAATCATCGAAAATGCAAAATGAGAAAAGTGGTTTCCCTAACACAGTCGCCGAATATTGATACCGAGTGCAAAGGCCTCAAATTCCTCGATCTGGTGACAGCGGAGACTAAACCGCTATTTTCAAGTGTTGGAACGCCAAAATTTAGACTGGCAGTAAGTGTTAATTATCAAAAAAAAAAAAAAAAAGAAACCGAAAAGTGACATTGATTAAATTACAAAAAAGAAAAAAAGTGAACTAGTGATTGAACTAGTGGTTAATATAAATAACATTGGTGCACTTCGGGTCAACTATAAAGATATGGGGACTTCATCTGGGAAGTTCATCGCAGACTCAACAAGGAATGATCCTGATCCTGCTCCTGATAGGGTGAGTACACAGTTAAAAAAAATGTGTAAGGTTCTATTCTAGATACACATAAATGGAGCGTCTCATATCATACAAGTGAACATTATAAATTGATTAAAGTTCTGATACATTTCATACAATATTATAAATATTGTACATTTCATCTTTGTAAGCAATATTTCTTGCAAGATGCTGGATTGCGTGATATGAAATATAAGTTTCACTCATCAATGTTTACATCACAAGTAAAATTCAGATTTTTTTGCGGTGTAATTATTATCCTTTTCTTAATCAACAACTTTAAGGGAACGTTAAATTAATTTAAACAAATTCAAAAGGCCAACAGGCAAATTCGTTTAACAAAGCACAAAACATGAAAAAAAAATTTCATTTTGTTAATCTTGAATTTACGCTGAAAGCGTTTTTGATCCAATTAAATTCGCGTAAAGGCAAGATAATACCAATATCCATAAATTAATAAGGGACTGAGAAACAGTCGCATTTTTACTCGATTGCTTCGAAAAACAAACAAAAATGGCAGAGTTCTCAACTGAAAGAGCTATTCAATGCATTCCAGAGTTCAGAGGCGCGGCCTCAGAATTACCATCGTTTCTATACCAGTGTGATTTCTTCGCTAAGAAATTGCCAGTAGAAGAATCGCATGAACCTTTAATTCAGGTAATTTTGATGAAATTGAAGGATCCGGCATCAGGGTATTTCAAACGCATTTATGCGGAAACATGGGTCGAAGTGAGAACCAATCTCGAAAGAGAATTTGGGACAAATGTTAAACTGGAAGAAGTTTTTCAGAAAATCGAAACTTTAGAGCAAGGACCAAACGAATCCTTTCAAAATTACAAAGATAAGGCATTAACATTAAAAGAACACGTGGATGAATATGAAGAAAATAATGCCAAAGGCAGAGAGTCATATGCACTACGGAGTTTGAGGATACATTTTTTGGGAGGTTTGAAAAATAGGAACTTGAAAAATATGGCAAAATCACAGAAAAATAACAACTTCAATGAACTAGTCAAATATTTACAGGAAGTGTGTATCGACGAAGAACAAATTGAGGATATCGAAAAAAGACTTCAGTGTATTCACATTGTTGAAAAATCAAAATCACAAAGGAACCGAAATGATTGGGATAATCATGTCAATCAACCCAAATATTTTAACCAGTATCAACGAAACCATCAACAAAACAATTGACCACTTTGTCAAGCAGTTTTGGCTTGACTTTCTATCAGCGATTTCACAAAACTTGACCAACTAATTTCTATTTTTTTATGAAACGCACAAATTTTGGCTACTTTTCTCGAGGTTCTAGAAGAAAAAATCTCAAAATAATGTTTTATTTAAAGGTCGAGTGGTAGTAAATGTCATTTTAACTGCTCGAATGAAGTGGTTAATTCGTTTGATAGAAAATTCAGACCTCATAGAAATTTTCCGAATAATTCCGTTAGGACTAATCAAAGGCCGTTCAATGGAAATCAAAATGGTTACAGGGGCACGAGTTACGAATACCAAGAAAGTAATAATTTTAGCAGAAATATGAATAACAATAATTCACCGAATAGGTCAGACAATTACAACAGGAATAATAACGGAAACTACAACAGAAATTACCAAGCTGAATACAGCAATAGATACAATGACGAAAACCGCAGAGAGAATTTCAGTATCAGAGATAATTTCAACACAAGAAAAAAAAAAAAACTAAAATTCAGGAATCCTGGAAAGACACATGTTACAAATTCCCAATGTTTTCACGCTGGTATAAAATTTGACCCAATCATTACAACAAAGCATAAATATCCAATGTTCGGCGGAAATAACGGGGATTTCTACTGGTATATGTGAACAGCAGAAAACCCGGAGTTCTTTTGCAGATACTATTTTAACACAAGTAAAACCGAAAATGTTATGCATAAAAGCATAGCATTGAAAGTGGGAGCAAAAATGATAAACCCACTTAGTGTGGCATATACAGAGATAGACGGAGAAGAAGAAGAATCATTTGGAGACATTTGGGTCAATTTAAAAATAGGCAGAAGTAACATACCAATAAAATTTAACTTAGTTCATAATTTAGCTGTACCAGCCACGATAGGCACAGCATTCGCAAGAGATCATATCGAAAGTATAGGTGGGAGCTTCAGATTTACAATCTTCAAAAGCTTCTCTCATCGTATAAATAAAGAATATATTGATTATATACGTAGAGAAAGTAGTGTAAAAGATATTAAACGATATGTGGAAATTGAACCATACGTTTTTTTTAAAAGGACATAGTAGGAATTACAGCGGATGAGAATATAATTGAGAGAAATAAGGAGCTTTCAAGTAAAAATAGTCATGAAATAGAATTCAATTTTCATGCACTAATGGGGAAACAAAATAAAAATAAGCAATATAATAACAACGAATCAACCCTTTATAATATAATATCAAATAAAATAGCACTTAAAAAAATCTATTCTAGAGATAACTTATTTTTTGTCGAGATATCTACAACTAATAACCCTGCATATAGACTGAGATGTTTACTCGATACAGGTTCATCAGTAAATCTGCTCAGATATGAAGCAGTCAAATCGCTAAGAATAGACCAAGTAAATACAAATGATACTATAACAATAGCAGGAATTGGTAGAAATACAAAAACAATGGGATCAGTTAATATAGGTTTAATCATAGGAAACATAGTATTCCCAGCAAAATTTCATTTAATGACACATTTATTAGTACCATGTATACTCGGAGGAGACTTCCTTCAAAAACAGGTAGCACAAATTGGAAGAAATTGTGAATATGCTATTTTTGAGCTTGATACTTGCAAGAAAAACTATAAAGAAGACGAGTGTAAAGAATTTACACAAGTCCATACATTTGTGGTGCGCTATACTTTACAGTCACACTGGCAACACTGTATTCAACGACGCCACCTAGATTTAAAAAGAGAGAACCATTATTGACTTGCTCTAACAAGTTCAGTTTCCATTTTGTATTTGCGTTGTTAACTCATGAATAAAATCCACTTCAGTATTTCAACCATTAATCCTTCGACGTTTAATTTCGTATGTCGATTTTTGTCGATTTTTTCTTATCGTTTCATTCCGACTGCATCCGGACTGCCACACATCGAAACTTCGCCAAGGCGCCCATTAGCAGCACACAAAAGATGTCGAATGAACAACTCCTGAAAAATGAAATTATCCGTCTACAAGAAGAGTTGCAAGCAGCACAAGCAACCGCTGCAAACAATGCTGCTGCTACGAGCAACGCTGCCGGCAGTGCAATTGCAGTAAACAAACTCGGCATCAAAATTGAACCTTTCTGGAAGCGTGATCCGACTCTATGGTTTGCGCAGCTCGAAGCACAATTTACGCTAGCCGGAATAACTCGAGAAGATACTCGCTATTACCACGTTCTGGCAGCCATCGACTCGGAGATCCTCGCATGCTGTTCGGACATTATTCGTGACCCTCCAGCTGATGCCAAGTATACTAAAATTAAGGAAAGAATTACCCAGGAATATAGCACAAGTGAACAAAATCGCATGCAGCAGCTACTACGCGGCTGCGAGCTGGGTGATCGCAAACCATCGCAGCTTCTACGCGAAATGAGGGATCTTGCCAGGGACGTTATCACCGACGAAAAAATTATCAAATCGCTATGGATGCAGCAACTTCCCGAAACCACGCAAGCCGTTCTTAAAGTGTCAGAAGCCACACTTCAAATGTCGCAGCTTGCCGAGCAAGCCGACAAGCTCGCAGACATCACCAGGAGTCAAATCGTTTCTTCCGCTACAGTTTCACCGGACAGAAGCAAAGAGATTGGCTTGGCAGAACTACGTACACACATTTCCGAACTCTCAAACGAGCTAGCCGCTTTCCGTCGAGAGAGAAGCAGACCTCGTAACAGGAGTTTCAGCAGACAGCAGAGTTCCCCAAGCGGCTCCCGAGAGTACCATCCGTATTATTTCTACCACAGAAAGTTCGGATCCAATGCTAAGAATTGTCGAGAGCCTTGTCAGTTCAAATCAAAAAACTAGCGCAGCTACAAACGACGACGGGCGAATGTGGCGAAGTTGGTCAATCCCGTCTAACAATTCACGATTCGGCCACTAACTACAAGTTTTTGATTGATACCGGCGCAGACTTATCGGTTCTGTCATGTTCACCGTGCCAGAAACTTAAACCGACTCCAAGAATGGGGTTGTACGCAGCCAACGGTTCCCGCATCGCGACTTACGGCACCGAAATTTGCAGGCCAACTTTCGATCTACGCAGGAATTTCCCATGGCGGTTCATACTGGCTGATGTAACGACCCCAATACTAGGTGCGAATTTTCTGAAACACTATGGCCTGATAGTGGACTTGCGGGGTGAGTGCCTAATAGATAAAATGACAAATATAAAAGCACGCGGTCAAATCAATTTGATCGCAGAAGGGCTATTTGGCTTGAATGCTTTTTCCGGCAGCAACGACTATGGCGGCTTATTAAGCGAATACTCTGACGTCACTAGACCTCGCCTTCCAAATCAAGAGGTTAAACACAACGTTAAGCACACTATCAAGGTCGAAGGCCCTCCATGTAATTCTAAATTCCGCAGACTTCCACCGCATAAGCTCGAAGCGCTTCGTAAGGAGTTAAAGTTGTTCTTAGAGCTCGGATACATAAAACCTTCGAAAAGTCCGTATTCAAGTCCAGTGCATCTAGCTACTAAGACACTGCAGAACGGTGACATCAAGTACAGACTCGTAGGCGATTACAAGAATCTTAATGACTCAACCATCGAAGACCGGTATCCTTGACCAACTGCAGTCTTAATAGGCTAGCATATCGGTTGGGCTCTCCATGCGATACACAATACTAACAGACGACTCGAGCTATGATGCTCACTAGGTCACTGCAGCTTTTAGGCTCGTATTGTGATCAACTGTTTATTAGATTTCGACCATATATATGTGATAAATCATGTAAATGTAAATGGAATACAATAATGTCCCGATTTTGTCAGTCTCCTTTTTTGAAAATGTTTTCCAATGTTCTACAAAACCCATGCCCTTTTCCAGTAATCTTCTTGAACCTATTGCACCAAAGTATACTTTAAATATCCCTCTTAACGAATGACGAATGAGAAAAATTTAGATTTATGATTTTGTGAAATTATTGAAAGAAAAAAATCTGAAGCGCGGAGGGGCTGACAAAATCGGGTCATTACTGTATTTAAAATAAATAAATTCATTCTTACCTTTTTATGGTTGTTTGATTATTAATTGCTATTATTAGGGCCTGTTCATAAACTACGTAGACAGTTTTTTGGGATTCTTGATCCCCCCCTCCCCCTGCGTAGACAATTTTCCATACAAAAATTTTTAAATTTGTATGGGCCGTGGATAATTGTCAACCCCCCCCCCCTAAACTGTCTACGTAGTTTATGGACAGCCCCTTACCTGCTTAGAGTTGGCTCCTTTAAAATACTGTGTAGAATTTACCTCATTATTCCTCAGCTCTCTCGATTTGCGTTCCTGCGTGGTTTGTGTGATAGAACCACGCTCAACATATTATCCTGTAGTACGACTTGGGCATGCACCATACAAGTAACTCATCTCTCGTCAAAATGATGGGATATGGGGTGATGGTGAAGGGATATAGAAAACGAATAAAAGAACAGAGAGAAAGGTATTAGTATTGGTTACATTAACATAGATGCACAGACAAACAGAAATAACACATTTAATATTTCTCTCCACAAAACATAGTCACTAAAACACTACCGCCATCTGTTGAGTATCATGTGATGGATAGTACGCTGAACAGATGGCGCTAGTGTGCAGACGTCAAACGCAAGGGAACCAACCGTGCGCGCCACAGATGGTGGTGCCAACCAAAAACACTCAAATTGACCGTCAAATGCGTATTCGATGAACAACCTGCGAGTGTTATGTATGTTTGTCTGTGATAGATGGGTTAGTAGGAAAGTACAACTACATTATAACTATTAGTGCAATGGATGAACGTTAGTTTCGGGGTCATGTTAGTGTTAGAGTTTTGTTAGTATTGACCCGTATTGAGCCCTGTCGGTCCCTCGAACACTAGTCGCAGGCAGTTGTTGTTAAGACATGCGACACTGTCACTGCTACTATGTTAGAGGTAAGACCCGTTAAGTTTCGAAGTGCAAAAAAAAACTGTTAGAACTTTCTTATAAATTAACTTTACACTCAAAGCAAACTATTTACCTTAGCATTACAAAAGCGAATTTAAAATAACTATTATAATTATGTTAAAACTACAATTTACGGCTCCGTGAAATTAACTCGCATGAACCTTTCAAATCAATGAACTGGAGAAAAACTACAATTTTAACAAATTGCAAATAAAAAAATAATAGCGACACTTGACAAATCATCATCAAGCCCCTCATCCTTGGACAGGGGGTATCCTTTACCACATATTTACGATATTTGTCAAACGCTACGAGGTAAGACTGTATTTTCTGTGATTGACCTTGAACGCGCGTACTATCAAATTCCTATGCACGAGAATGATGTCGGAAAAACAGCCATCATCACGCCACTGGGCTTGTATGAATTTCTAGTGATGCCGCCAGGATTAAAAAACTCAGGTCAAACATTTCAAAGATTTATCAACAATATTTTCTTTGACATGCCATTCTTAGTGGGATATCTAGATGATCTGCTTATCGCTTCATCATCCGAAGAGGAGCATGAGGAACACCTATGATTGGTTTTCGAAAAACTGATAGAAAATGGGCTTCAGATCAATGCTGACAAGTGTCAGTTAGGGAAAGAAAAAGTACGATTCGTGGGACAACTAATCACTGCCGCTGGCTGTACAACGGTTCCGGAAAAGGTTTCTGCAGTTGCAGAATACCCTAAGCCGGATACGGTGCAAAAGCTAAGGCGCTTCCTAGCCTTAGTAAATTACCATCGGCGATTTCTTCCACACGCCGCTGAAGCTCAATTACCCTTGCGCAAGCTAATAACCGATAAAACACCGATCATATGGAACTCCGAAGCTGATGCTGCCTTCCAAGAATGTAAACGGTCTCTGACAGAGGCCACAGCGCTCGATTACTATGACCCGAATGCTCAGCTGTCACTGATGGTTGAGCCGGAGCCGTGTTGCAGCAACGATCGCAAGACACCTTGAAGCCGTTAGGTTATTTTTCTGTTAAATTTAGTGACCGTGAACGACGATACTCAACCTACGATAGGGAGCTGCTTGCAGTTTATCTCGGCGTTAAACACTTCAAAGACGTAATTGAAGGGCGCGATACGATAATCTTCACGGATCATAAACCACTAACGTTCGCATTTAAACAAGATGCAAACAAACCATCGCCAAGGCAGCAGCGGTTGCTGAGTTTTATTAGTGAATATACGACGGACTTGGTTCATGTCGCCGGCGCTGAAAATGTCCCTGCAGACGTCCTCTCAAGAATAGAAGCAATTTGCTTACCGTCTACAATCGACCACAGTGATTTTGTTAAGAAACAGGAAAACCCCTTCAGTAGATGGCCGGAGGCAGTTGGCTATCCCCGATATGACTGCAGAAACCGTCGCCAGAGTTTTCATCGAGGTGTGGGTGTCGAGATTCGGAACCCCAACGAAGCTGACGTCGGATCAAGGTCGACAGTTCGAGTTGCACCTAATGAAAGAGTTGTGCGTCTTATTGGGATTAGAACGAGTTCACACCACGCCATACCATCCACAAGCCAACGGGATGATTGAGTAGTAAGCAGTAAGACATTTACCATTATATTAAGGACAAAACAGTGTCAGTATCGATCGATAGAGTTAAACCAGCCTACATTAACAAGGATTCAGATTCCTCATCTGATCGGATAACCAAAAGCGGGCATCACGTGCGTTTTCGGATTCAGTAGGAATTTTTCTAGGAAGGGGGAGTTATTGTGGTGCGCTATACTTTACAGTCACGCTGGCAACACTGTATTCAACGACCCACCTAGATGTAAAAAATGAGAACCATTATTGACTTGCTCTAACAAGTTCAGTTTCCATTTTGTATTTGCGTTGTTAACTCATGAATAAAATCCACTTCAGTATTTCAACCATTAATTCTTCGACGTTTAATTTCGTATATCTTACATTCAATGGAATGGAAATAGATTGGAAAAAGATTTTTATCATGAAGAATATAATGAAGAAGGAAGTGAATATGACGACAGAGAAATGTTGGACTTAAATGCTGACATAGACTACGATATTGTCAAATACAAAAATATTAAAATGCTTCAAGGACACGAACGATATAATAAAATCTTCGAACAGATCAAACTTGATCATTTATCACGAAGCGATTCAGAATCAATTGAATCAATTTTAAGTAATTTTAGTGATGTGTTTTTTCTTGAGGGTGATAAACAAACCCACACAGATGCGGCAGTGCACGAAATAGAAACTTCAACGAACGTACCCATTAATAAACGGCAATACAGGTTCCCAGAAGCAACAAAAAAGCAAATTAATGAAGAAATCGAAGAAATGTATAGACAAGGTATCATCAAACCAAGTAAAAGCCCATGGAATGCACCAGTCTTGTGTATACCAAAGAAGGACTTGATTGCAGCTGGAAATAAGAAATATTGAATTGTAGTGGACTTATGGGGTTTAAATTTGATAACTAAGCCTTTTGTATATCCAATTCCACTCATCAATGAAATCATGGATAATCTTGGAGATAGTGTAAATTTTTCAACATTGGATTTAAAATCAGGATTTTATCAAATCCCAATCGATCCAAAAGATGCCGCTAAAACAGCCTTCTCAACCTCAAAAGGACACTTTGAATTTACAAGAATGCCTATGGGATTAAGGAATAGCCCATCGACTTTTCAAAAATTAATGAATACGGTACTATACGAGATCGGACATGTTCGAGCCGTTGTTTATTTGGATGATGTCATCATTTCAGGAAGAACAATCGAAGAACATAATGAAAACTTATATAAAGTGTTGCAAGGACTACACAGACATATTTTAAAATTGAAACCGGTAAAAAGCAAAATTTTGAAAACAGAAATCAAATATCTTGTTCATATAATAAATCAATATGGTATTAAACCAACCAAAGAAAATGTAGAAAGTATACAAATGATGAAAAATCCATCTACAGTGAAAGATGTTCGGTCATTTTTAGGTACAATTAATTTTTATGGAAAATTCATTCCAAACATTGCAAAGTACAGGAAACTTTGAACGATTTATTGAAGAAGAATGTAAAATTTGTATGGACACGTGAATGTGAGGAAGCTTTTGAAATGCTTAAAACATGCCTCATATCTGAACCTTTGTTAGTAAGGCCTAATTATGAGGATACATTTGTCATCACCACAGATGCTAGCAATTACGCGATAGGAACGGTGTTATCTAATGAGAAAACTGTCGATAGACCGATCGCCTTTGCAAGCAGAGCAGAAAGCAGAAAGTAGATATCACACAATCGAGAAAGAATTATTAGCGATCGTTTGGGCGGTTGACTATTTTAGACATTTTATATTTGATCAAAAATTCATTGTTTACACAGATCACAGGCCTCTAATTTCAATTTGGCGGTTAAAGGAAACGTCGCCCACATTAACAAGACTGCGACTTAAGCTGCAAGGTCGTAAATGTGATATACGCTACAAACAAGGGAAAGAGAACATTGTAGCAGACTTTTTGTCAAGGCTACCATGCACGCAGGAAAACAAAAACATCAACCAGATTCAACCAACAAGTTATTGTCAGGGGCAATCAAGGTTACAACGTTGTAAGGTTGAAAAAGGTAACGTAAACATTAAGAATCAACAACAACATACGTCGGTAGAACAAGAGCAGGTAGTTGCAGTCGTTACGCGACAGCAACAAAGAATGCAGGGCAGACAACCCGAACAAAAATAAACAACAAGCGATTTGAGAACTGACCAACTTCAAAACGACTCAGTTTTTAATGAATTAGTAAACATGGATATAAGTGACAATGAAAACACCACAAAGAAAGATGATAACCACAATTTATACAATGATTTCAAAGCAAGCGTAGAACAATCATTAGTAAACACAGATGAACTTACGATTTCAAGGCAATTAACTAATGACTCAGCAGGCGCTACATTAGTTATATTAAATAGTAGATCAGCCTACAAGGAAATTTCAACTCTGTGTTATTTATTACATGGATTGAAGGATTATGAAAAGAATGGAATTATAAATATACCAAACAAAAAGATTGCAGGATTGATTATCGAGGGGAAAAATAACTCTTTGCTCAATGGTAAAAGTTTCCTAAAGAAACTCAATATGAGCTTTATAGAAGGTCCTGACTATATAAAGCAAGCAAAACATGTCCATGTCACGTCATGTCATTTCGCAAAATAAAACAGTTTGAAGTATTACAAATGATACAATACATATCACTGAAATTTGATTAGAAAATTTCTTTGTACAATGCAGACCTGAACTTATCCAAATAGAGGGTGAAGAAATCGAAACAATTTTACGAGAATTTCATGACGCACCCCTAGGGGGACATGTAGGAGCAGTAATGGAAATTCCTAGTGAACAAACCGTGGTAATACAGAATGGGAAGAAATTAGAAAAAAATCCACGTCAATCGTATAAAGCGATACAATGATTAATCATCAAGTACGCGGAACAAATTCGTCAGTACAGATAAAGATTCCTATAATCAAAATAAGTATTTATTTATCGATTATTATGTACATAACATTTATATAATAATTAAGAATAGAGAGACACACATATTAAAATGACAATTAAAATTTGGAGGCACATGGGAGATGGCTATGAAAATGGAAAGAATACTGCGAGCAAATAATAAAAATATTGGTGAAGTGAAAAAAAAGAAGTTATAAACTGTAGCTAATGTATAATAGGGATACATGGAATGTTTGTGAGAGAAAGCGTTAGACAAGGAAAGACGTTCCCGGAACGAATGATGTATATGGTGATGATTAAATTGAATAGTAATATAAATAAATAATAAGTATAAAAAAAATCGAATGGATATTATTGACTAAATGATAATGACCCCGGGGTATATATATGAAATTAAGTATTGTTATTTGAAAATGAATATATGGAATTACCAGAATGAAAAGAGACAATTGAAAATTGTAAAGAAAAAAGTATACATTAAATATCAATTGGGATTAATAAGAGATTGAACAAAATGTTCAAAACATACAAATATGGAGATGGGAACATAAAAGCGAAGCTTCAGGTAAAGTTTCAAGAAAATGAAAACAAAGGTATAAACATATATAGTTAATAATAGTAAACAGTATTTTCTAATATAATTAGTGATGAAAACATTTAAAAGAGATACAAAAAAAAAATTCGACCTGTATGTAATGCATGCAGTGATGGCGTATACCTTACGCTGAAACTGGCAACACGTATTCGCAGAGCGACAACCACGCAGTGTGACAACCGTCGAGAATAAAGTCGAAAGTGAAACGAGAGCGTTTTGTAACAGGAACAGAAAATACATTTTTATTAGTTGATTGACTGCGTAACAGTACACATCCTGTGTTTTTTATTTCAAGAGGTTATGGACCCAGCAAAGTAAAACTGCGAACATTTGTGTGCTAATGTGTGGTTAAAATGGAGCGCCTAGGAATTCCGAAGCTAAACAACCAGAACTATGGCAGCTGGAAATTCACTGTCGAGCTGCTGCTGGTAAGGGAAGACCTGTGGAAATATGTGAACCCAGGAGATTCACCAGCAGCGATTGTTGCGACGAGTGATCGTCCCGGGAATGCTGCGGAAGTTGCTGCTTGGAAAGCGGGAGACCAAAAGGCAAGAGCGACGATCGGATTGTTGGTGGAAGAGACCCAGCATGCACTCATCCGGAACACCACGTCAGCGAAAAGTGCGTGGGAGAATTTGCAGAAACATCACGAAAAAGTTACGCTGTCAGCAAAAGTAGGCATTTTCTATCGGCTGTGTGATATGCGCTACACTGACGGGGAAAACATTGAGCAGCATCTGTACGATATGGAGCAGTTGTTCGAAAAGTTGACCAAAGCTGGAACAAATCTAGGCAGAGAGCTGGAAGTTATGATGGTCCTGCGCAGTCTCCCAAAGTCCTTCAGTACCCTGACGACGGCTTTGGATTGCCGGAAGGAGGAGGAAATCACGCTGGAATTGGTGAAGCAAAAAGTGATGAATGAAGTGTTGAAGCGTAGAGGATACGAACAAAGTGAGAAAGCGTTGAAAGTGTATGAGAAAACGCAGAAGAAGAAAAGTGTGGTGTGTCACAACTGCCAGAGAGTTGGACACAAGAAGAAAGATTGTCGAGTGAAACCGAAACTAGACGAAGATGTTCGGGACGATTCGAGGTTATCCAGGAATGCACGGGCCAAAGTGGCAACACACGCGGAAGAAGAAGAAGCTTTCGCGTTCGCGATCGGTGACTCGACTAGTGAATGGACAATCGATTCTGGTTCGTCGTGGCACATTTGTGCAAATCGTGACTTTTTCGAAACCGTGAAGAAAAGAAGATTGGAAACACCTAGTGTTGTGGTGGTGGCTGACGGCCGCAAGTGTCCGGTGGAAGGCGAAGGAACGTGCCGGATCTCTTGCCTCGTTGAGGGCCAAGGTACAAAGCAAGTGTTGCTGACTCAGGTGCTTTACGTTCCAGAGATGAAGGCCAATTTGATATCCGTTGGTTGCTTGATCAGGAAGGGAGCTGAGGTGAGTTTTTCTGCTTCTGGTTGTACTATCTCTCGCGAAGGGTGAACAGCAGGCGAGGCTGTGCTTGTCGGTGGCTTGTATTTACTGAGACTGATGAGCAAGCCAACAGTGGCGGTAGCGAAGAGCCACAACCCGTTGTGCATCCATGAATGGCACCGAAGATTGGGACACCGTGACCCAGAGGCCATACTGGAAATGGAGAGAAGAGGATTAGCGAAAGGTATCCGTATCCAACCTTGTGGTATCCGTGCGGTGTGTGAGTGCTGCTTGAAGGGGAAGATGGCGAGACTTGCGTTTCCCAAACAGGCAGAGCAAAAGTCGACCGCAGTGCTTGATATCATCCACAGCGACGTGTGTGGGCCTATGAATACTCCAACGCCGGGAGGGTGCCGTTATTTCGTATCATTTGTAGATGATTTCAGTCGCTACAGCTGGATTTTTTTTCCTTCGCAAAAAGTCTGAGACGCAAGATTGCTTCAAACGCTTCGTGTGGATGGCTAAAACGCAGTTCGGAAGGCCACCGAAGGTGCTTCGCTCGGATCAAGGAGGGGAGTATAAGGCTAATTCGTTGCAAGCGTTCTGTGCACAAGAGGGAATATTCCAGCAGTTCACTACGGCGCATACACCACAGCAGAACGGTGTATCGGAGCGCAAAAATCGGGCGCTTGTGGAGATGGGCAGATGCATGCTGCTCGATGCCAATATGGGCTACAAATATTGGGCGGAAGCTGTTAATACTGCCAACTATTTGCAGAACATACTTCCGACAAGGGTCAGAGATACAACTCCTTTCGAGACCGTTTTCAAGAAGAAGCCAGATTTGGAGAATCTTCACGTGTTCGGTTCGCAGGCGTGTGTTCTAGTTCCTTCAGAAAAACGCACCAAGCTGGAACCAAAGGCCGTACGGATGACATTCATCGGGTACTCTTCGCAGCATAAGGGGTACCGAATGATTGATTTGAAAACGGACAAGGTCGTCATAAGCAGGGATGTAAGATTTCTGAAGCAGGAGCAGTTGGAGATTTTCCGTCCGACAAAGCAGGTTTCGGAGGAATCAGATAGTGTCGTTGAGTTCCCACTAACGGTGCAGAATGAAGTTGGCCCTGAAATTGATGATGAAAATGGAAGTGTATTGAGTGAATATGCAGATGCAGATGAAGAAGATTTCGAAGGATTTGAAGCAAGTTCATTTTACCGCGGAGACGAGGAACAGGAGGAGCTGCCGGACGGCGAAATGCGTCGGTCACGGCGTAGTAACTTTGGAGTTCCGCCACAGCGTTATCAGGTTAACGGTCCAGTGAAGAAGTTGTCTGGCAAACCACGTTCTTATCAGGAGGCTGTCAGTGGATCTGAAAAGGAGCAGTGGATTCAAACAAAATTGGATGAACTGGAATCGCTTCGGGAAAATCAAACCTGGGAGGAAACCGATGCACCACCTGGAAGGAAAATCGTAGGATGCCGCTGGGTGTTCAAACGCAAGTATGACGAGGACGGGAACGTGATTCGTTATAAAGCACGTCTCGTTGCCCAGGGATTCACCCAAGTCTACGGTACGGATTTCGATGAAATATTTGCTCCCGTTGCGAAGCAGGTAACCTTTCGAACTGCGGTACTTACTATCGCAGCTAGGAGAGGTATGATAGTGAAACATATAGATGTCAAGACCGCGTATCTCAACGGTGATCTAGACGAGCAAATCTATATGCGAGTGCCTCCTGGAGTGAAATCTACGATGAGTAGTACAATTTGCTTGTTGAAGAAGAGCATATACGGCCTTTGACAATCGGCAAGGATGTGGAACCAGAAAATCGATAGTGTTCTACGACAAATGGGATTCAAGCCGTCTGATGCAGACCGTTGTTTGTATGTGCGTCATCGAGGTCAGAAATCGACATTCATATTGCTGTATGTCGATGACATGTTGGTCGCAAGTTCAAGTCAGCAGGAGTACGATGAGATTTTCAGGCGCTTGGGAGCCGAATTCGACCTAACCCAACTTGGAGATGTTCAACAGTTCGTTGGAATACAGGTAGAGAAGAAGAACGATCAGTATTGCCTCAGCCAGAAGGCGTACATTCGGAAATTGGCGGATCGTTTCGGTATGCAGGATGCTAAACCGTCAAAGATCCCGATGGACACAGGTTACATGCAGCAAAAGGAGGAGAGCGATAGACTACCAACCAATGACAAATTTCAAAGTCTCATTGGAGGTTTGCTTTACTTAGCTGTGCATACACGACCAGACATTGCTATTAGCACGTCTATTCTGGGAAGGAAGGTGAGCCAACCCACCGCTGGCGATTGGGTAGAGGCAAAACGTGTGCTTCGTTACCTGGTAGGTACTTGTGATTTGAAACTGTACGTTGGTGGAGAAGGAGACCTTGAGGGCTATGCGGATGCTGATTGGGCCGGAAACATTACCGACCGGAAGTCCAACTCTGGTTATATGTTTCGACTTGGTAACGGTACAATATCTTGGACTGCAAGGAAACAAGCTTGTGTGGCGCTTTCGTCTACAGAAGCGGAATACATATCGCTATCCGAGAGTTGTCAAGAGTTGCAGTGGATATTAAAAATCATGAAGGACTTTGGTGAGGAAGTTAAGCAGCCTGTAAGAATTTACGAGGACAATCAGAGCTGCATTAAACTACTGAAGCAAGACGGAGGAACTAAACGGTCCAAGCACGTGGACACCAGATACCACTTCGTTCGTGACATGGCTTAGCAGAAGAAGATTGACGTCGTCTACCGTCCATCAGAATACATGTTAGCGGACGCGCTGACTAAGCCGTTGGCACGAGTCAAGCTGGAGATATTACGTGAACGGATTGGCCTGCGAATGGGTCGTTCAGGAGGAGTGATGGCGTATACCTTACGCTGAAACTGGCAACACATATTCGCAGAGCGGCAACCACGCAGTGTGACAACCGTCGAGAATAAAGTCGAAAGTGAAACGAGAGCGTTTTGTAACAGGAACAGAAAATACATTTTTATTAGTTGATTGACTGCGTAACAGTACACATCCTGTGTTTTTTATTTCAAGATGCAGTAATTGAATTATTCAGCTAATAAAACAAATGTATTCATCAAAAAAGAGCAAAATATTTTGCAGTACGATTTTGAATGGATCGAAGAGCTAAGGATTGACATTACAGCACACCAAATTGGTTAAATTACTGAAAAACTGTTACAAACAGATTTATAGAATAATTTCATAAAAAAAAATAACACGTTGAAAAATAATACTAATGACAATGATGAAAAAAAAACGGTGAAAAACAAGATCAAAGTGGACAAGAATATTGTACCTACAAAGCGCTTTGGACTAACTGTGTACTAGAATCTCACAGCGAGATTGAATACAAAACAATTTTGAACGGAAAATACCGTCAAAACACAGTATTAATATACTGTAAATGATCCCAGAGTCGTAAATGAGGTGACGGTTGACAATTTATTAAAGGCCGTTTTATTTTTTACAGACCGTTACAGATCTGGAGATGAACAATTGGACAATGGCATTCGGAATCCAGAATGCACGAGAATTTATGAATAAGTTTAACTGAAATTTGAGTTTACTTACAGATACCCACCGTTTCTACTCAATTAGCGAAGACGAGCACTTGCAGCAATTTGGCCACTTACAAGACATTAATTGAATTGACTAAATAAAAAGTTAAACGTATGGCCAGAGGAACCTGGAATCGAGCATAGATGAATCGAATTACAGATACGTGCCGTTTTAAACCTCATTAGGAGAACGAGAGTAATTGCTGCAATTTCATGACGTAGCCATTCAGATGCTTTGATTAATTGGTGAGTTACAACTACATACAAAAAGAGTTAAGCGAAGAGAAAAAGTAGGGTAATAAAATAAAAATACTAGCAAAACATGAAAGATATCAGAATAAGAAGTATGACACAAAGGAACAAAAGTTAAGAGTAAAACAAGAAGTGTAATATCGACAATCAGATAAGAATGATCAGTTAAAGTAATTAATTGTGAATTTGTTTGCTGCAAATAGATAGTATACCGATTATCTATTGTGTAGATGAAAATATGAAATTGAAAAAAATAAGAGCAGCAAGCAACTAACGAAGAATATTATTAATCATATCATGTCAATTAGGGAACAGCGCTACTTCGTCGTAATCGCCCATCTTTGTTCTATCGAGCAGAAATCATCAATAATATCAATGATTTCACCGTGCACAAATCAATAATACGTTTGTTCCGATCCGTTAGTTCGTAAGCCACATGAAGCCTATTACAGCGCATTGTATGAATATTTACACTCATTGTTCTCAAAACAAAAGAAGCGTTCCTAGCGACTCCACTTTTTCTACCATCATCCGTAGGACGAAGAAAATCTAATGGCGTTTCAATGCGTTAGGACGGAATTGAAACTCGTAGGACGAATTTGGAATCAAGAAACAGTGTTAGATTTTTAATAATATCTCAACATTGTTTGACTCTTTATTAAATCCAACGGTACGTATGGAAAGGTGAATAAATTTAGAAGTTATCTTTTATGAAAACATTTCATGTTTTGTTCAAACCCTTTTAAAAAAGAGAGAGAAAGTGCGGGATGTGCTTAGTAGGACGGAAATTAGATCAAAAACCCTATATCAAAGTATGTAAACCAAGATAAAAAAAAATAGTTGATTCAAATGATGAGTAAAAACTAATTTGAATATACCAAAGTTTTAAAGTAAAATTGATAAAAAAAATTATCCAAAAGAAAATTATTGATGATACAGTTTAAAAGGGAAAATCGATTTTGGATATCCGTGGATGTACCAGGTGGCGAATCTCAGAGACGGTCAACAGTGAAGGAAGAGTCACATTCACAATGGCTAGATGACAATCTAAAGACAAATCAAGCGGAAGATTGAAGATCGACGGTGTTGGGTAGAATCATCGGAAAAGTATAAGGAACAGGAAGATGGAATCGAGTGGTTTATCGAGGATAACAGAATTGATCAACACATTATACTGTATAGATGAGCAATCTTTGGCATAAGCTCATCACACAGCATCTAAAATGACAAACTACTTCAGCAACGGTTTCGCAAACATCATCATAAAACTACAGAACATACAACGTAACGTTTGATATAACATAATTAAACATCAAACTCAAAAATGGCAATGAAGCACAATCAAGTACACAACTAACGCATATTATGGCACAAACAGTAAATTGACTAGCTGCATATATAAACACAGATAGAAAACAGTCGTGGATAAATTCCAAAACAAGTTCACATCTTATAACGAAAATCATCGAAGATATGGAATCATACTAGATCATAGAGAAAGTTGAAGTTCTAAATAGCATTAAAAAGTTTCCAACAGAAACATACATAATGACGAGATGCGATCAGTACAAGACATAGATATGAAAGACGATGAAGGGTAACCTGAATGCGGCAAACAACGAATCATAGATGGCGGAGAATGGCAGATACACTCACACCTGATATTTGATATCAACCAAATGACGAGTCAGGAACAGTTTTCAATCGCATGGGTGAACGAGCAGAAACGAAGGAGCTTTTACGAAAGGTACAATTGAGGATCACCCTAAGGTTAGGAGAAATACGGCAACAAGAAAACGCGAAATTTTCAAATCGAAGATTACCAACTCAAGCTTATTGATAATATTTTTTGCAAAATGATTCTCAAGCTCAGTAAGTAAGGGGGGATGCAACAACCTCAAATTCTAACATCAATCCTTATAGTGAATTATTCGTAATGGTTCTATACAATGTTAACATTAAATATCAATTGCAACAAGAATGGTATAACTCAACTAAACGCATAATTAACGTAAGGCATAGATAGGCAAATTTTCATATCAGCAAAACGCGTTTTTTTTCGAATCAAACAAACGTTGCATAAGGTGTCCATTAGAGGCTAACATGATAAAACTTGTTAACACAGATGATTTAGCCAAATGACAAAATTTAGTTAAAGTATGATCGACTGAATAATACTGAATAGTACAAAGTAGGGTCTTAAGAAAGGCACAGTAGGAGTAAGAACCATAATAAGAAGATCCATTAAAAAATTTAGCAAATATAGAATAGTTACCAGCGCATATCTTTGAGAAGAATCTCTTCGATATTATTCTCAAGTTGGTTAAGTAAGAGGGGATGCAAAGGCCTCAAATTCCAATATCAATCTGAGTAAGAAATTAACCAGTAATAGACCCCGTTACTCATGCAGTAATTGTATTCGGTAGGACAATGTCGCACATTTCCGGGGTAAGTTGTTTATAAACAGTTGCTACCGCGTCGTCTGCGGTGCGCGCTGGCTTAACTTGGTGCTTCGCGAAAGGTCAAAGTAAACATTAAACATCTTACATAGCCGTTCCTACCGCGGGGAGCATCAATTCTTGTAAAAAAAGCAGACACCGACTTTCCAAGAGAAAAACTATCTGTCTCGCTGGAGAAAAACTATTGTGTAGAGTTTATGTAACAAATTCATGTATAAAAGGTTTCGAAGAATAAAGAATCGGGGCAGTTGTTCTGATGAGTTATTATTCGAGGTTTGCTAGGTGCGGACGAGCACAGTTCCAACCTCAGGATAAATGATTCATCAAAGAGCTTTTTCCATACAGTAGAAATGGAATTGCACTGTCTTTCATTTAACAAAAAAAGAAAGACCACGCGAGTTGTTGCTTTACGGTCGTGTTTTGGATACAACCTGTTACTTTTTTAAGTTCAGTACTCCTAAAGTGACTCCTAACATTTCTAAAGTTATTCAGTGCTTTCTGAAGTGATTCAAAACTTTTCTGAATCAATTCAGTACGATACGAAGTGATTCTGAATATTTCTAAAGTGATACAATACATTCCGAAGTTATTCAGTACTTTCCGAAGTGATTGATAACATTTCTGAAGTGATGCAGCACTTTCCGAAGTGAGCCTAAACTTTTCTGAAGTGATTTTGAACTTTTCATAAGTTATTCAGTAATTTCTGAAGTGATTCCGAACTTATATTAAGCGGTCCAGTCCTTTTCGAAGTAATTCCGAACATTCTTGAAGTGACTCGGTATTTTCATAAGTAATTCCTAATATTTCGGAAGTTATTAACTACTTTCCGAAGTGATTCAATTTTTGTCTTAAGTGATTCAGTACTTTCCGAAGTGATTTCAAACTGTAAGAAGCGATTCAGTTCTTTCCGAAGTGATTCCGAACTGTTTCCAAATGATTCAGTGAACGAAGTGATTTCGAGCTGTTTTGATATGATTCTAAACTTTTTTTTTATTATGAAATACATTCCGAAGTGTTTAAAAACACTGCTTCAGTGCTTTCTGAAGTAATTCCAAACGCGTAGACACATTTTCTTTGAGTGATCATAAACTTTTCAAGGGATTCAGAGGGATTTTAACTCAATATTCAAATGAGTATTGCAATATTGTTCTATGCGAGTCCATACTTATGACGGGTAGTCTATAAGGGGATTGGAACTATTGATTGAGTTGCAAATCATTCGAATTTACACTGAATTTGGTGTTATTAGTGATGATTTACTTAAGATGACCAAACTGCCCCATGTACACACTTATGGTGGTAAGCTCCAACTGGTATTATCCTCGGCTTAAATACCGATAAAGAATGTCCGGCTGCTCTGATGTCAACATCAGATTTAATCAACACTACTCTAAGCAAACATTTTGCAGATCATCCAAATAGGCAAGGGATTAAATGTTAATCCGAGTTGGGCTTACCACCATTAGAGTCAGTATAACTGAAAAAGTCGGTAAAAATTCAAATGACCGTTATCCGTTAATAAAATAATATATGATTAAATGGGGTTAACAGAACTAAGTCTGTACAAGTTCGAAATAAATTTTAATATTTTTGAATTTTGGCCAGATTTATAAACTTTTACCGAACAGTTCCGCTATTCAAAAACCCAATAAAACCTTACTGACTGGATTAGAGTTTATGCATGTATTTAGTGTTAATCGTTACCTTTGAGCAAGAGCCAGCTTTAACCGTTCGTTTTCATATTTGAGTTGTTGTTCTGCAGAAGAAGGTGTCATGCCATCGCTAGATGATGAGTTTATAGATGTCTGTTTAAGTTCGATACTGAGAGGATTCGTATTGATGAGAGCATCATTGATAGTAGGATGGGAAGGACTCTCAGTGTTGATATTCTGAAATTAAAAATACATTTGACACTTGATTTTAAATCTTATTGAATTGCAGAGCTTCCGTACCGAGGAAACATTACCAGTTGCGGGAATCGGAACATCAACGTTGTTGGGGTCGAAGCTGTCACTGTTTGACATTGAAGAACGTGCTGTAACAGGGGATGCATTTGCGGAAGTAACTGTTGAATTTTCATTAGCAGAAGCCTTGTTAAGTGCATTTTTTGTAGCCTCTTTTACTTCCTGGAATTTCTCTATAAACTGCAAATGTAGAATAGATGATTTTCAATGATAAACAGGTCTATGAAAACAGTAACATTAACTATTTTTTCGGTGACATGCTCCCTGAACCTTGAAAAAGAAGCTCAATTAGTGCGAAGTTACTTTACCGCGTGGGTTTTTTAACTATGGGGTTTTTTTTAAAAGCTTCTTTCAGAATAATATTTTAAGGCTTATTGTAGAAGCTAATTCTAAAATTTTTTCAAAATACATATACACGTACATGCCAATACGGACTTAATAAGCATTTTCCGAACGCTTAGGGACAATGTTGTTGATGCCATTGATTAAATGGCGTTAACGTTAATGTACTGTGGCGCCAGTAGTGTAGTGGTAAGCGTGAATACTTCTCACCCCAGCAGGCCTGGGTTCAATCCCAGTCAGCGCCACCGGGATGTTCTGAGGCTTAACATCACTGATCACGCCTTCTTTCGGAAGGGAAGTAAAGTCGTTGGTCCCCGGTTTATGAGTTGATGGGTAGATAGGTAGGGTCCAGGTGCCTTCCTGGCGTCGCACAGTGGGGCGACTCCATACAAAGTCTGGCCAAGCAAATAATTCTCTAAATTTAAAAAAAAAATCATTTTTCTTGAGTAATTTTATGGTGCTGAATCCATAAATGTAATATGTTTTGAATTATAACTTGTATTTTTTACGCTATAAACGATTTTGTATTTTATTTTTTGTTAAATTTTTTATACGCTGTAACTGTGAATGATGGTCATACAATGAAGATTTTTGTTTTTAAACAATGCTTAGAAAACTTTTTTCATTTGCTTAAAATATAGGGGAAATGGCTCTTACGTTGGCCTATGGATCTAAGATTGGGCCCATCGCTAAAAATCTACTATTTATCAATTTAATCTAGATGAACGCGTGATTGGGACGTTACTAATTTAGTAGATTGTTGAATTTATGTATGGGCCCAAATTAGGGGCATTTAGGCCGACATTACATCCATTTACCCTACCTAATAATAAAGTTTTTATAAATAAACAACACAAATTAAAAATTAAAATTTGAATTTTCCTTCTAGTTAAACTTCTTCCTCATCATCAGCATCATCATATTCTTCTTCTAATTCTGATTTTTCACCATCATCATCATCATCATCATCTTCTGGAACCATATCGCTTGAGTCAGTATATTTGTCTTGATCAGAAATTTAACTTCCTCCGGTAGACTTTTAAAATTATGTTTTCTCTTCTGATAATAAGAGTTAACCATTAGATCGGTGTTGATAAGAAGGCGATTAATAATATCCCAATTTGTGTTTTCATGCTTGTCTTTCCGAGTGGAAATGCTCTTTAGTGTTTTTAATGACGTTGTTACATTTTTCTTGAGCCTCCTCCGTAATTCTTCCAATCGGCAATATCACCACCTGAGCAATGCTATGCCCGTGAATCGAAATTTTGTGCATCGACGATGGCATGTAAAACCAAGCGTACAACTCTACGTAGCGCTTCGCGGTATCAACATAGTAAATTTTGAATTTAGCTGGGTCTATTTGCTGGGAACAAGAAATTGCAATTAGAATGTTCCAAAGTCTTTTAATCAACTCCAAATCTACTCCTGTGATTTTGGAACTGAATTCAGGATTGGCAAAACAAAATTACGAGCTGTTGCTGTTGCCGAATCCTCCTGGCTTCGGTTTTTTGACAATCAGACCCATTTTTCTCTTGAAGCTTGCCTGAATTCTTTTCTTGTTCGCCTCGAACTTCGTTTCAAACCCAGATTTTCTCAAGCATTTGAAGGTCAAGTGATACGCAAAGTAAAATGCTCCTCCTTACCATGTTGCAATCGGGGTTTAATAGTACTTTCTAGAAGCAGCATCAACCTTTAACTGGTTTTATTTAGAATAGCTTGGAGATCAATCTTCACATTGCACTGTGACAAAAAATGCGTTTTGTGGGGGATAACATTCTTTTTTCGCTCTTTTACTTGGTAGTACGGTGGGTACCTGAAATAATAAAACCATTGTATTTTGCATACAAACTCCTTACATTAAACTTAAGACCTGTCTGTTACTGGTTCCCTAATAATGTTGTAATTATATCTCGTCAGTTTAGAAATCTCTACAATCGATAACGCCTTCTCAGGTGTGATTTGAGTGTTTTGGTTGTTGAGATCAATACCCCATTTAATTAAATTTGCTGCTTTGTAATTGTTTTCGGCACGCAAACTCATTTCCGCAGCAAAGCTTAATTGATTTGACGAATATTTTGCTCTAATTTCTTCAGTACGGTGCCGCTTCGATCGATCACTGCATTCTTCAAAAGCTTTGATTTTGCTAGCCGCCAAGGTGCATCAGATGGTGGTATTACATATTCCTCAAATCAATCTAAATGTTCCATCTCAAAGCGGTCACGCTTTCGTTGGGATTGTAGAAATTTTCTGTTACATGCTTTCCAAAAAAATCTCAAACCCTTTATTCGCATGCGAAGGAAAGCATTTTTCCGCGGCTGATTTCACCTTTTCTAGCGATTCTTGATGTTTCATGTTTCGTAAATCTGTTTTCTTTTTAGTCCGTTTCCTTTAGATTAAATGAAAACAAAACGATTTTTATGACGGTATTGAAAAGATACTACGAAATGTTAGATCACTATTTCACGACATAAAACTTAAAGAAATTACCCACACAAAAAAAAAATATTGTTAGTACGGACGATCACTCTCGTATAGACAGTAGTTCATCGCAATTAATGTGTTCTCAAAAAGGCAACTTACTTGAATTTACAGTATCCGTATCCATCGCTGATTTGGATTCCATAATTAATTTCGATGATAACTGATATAACAATAACTTCAAACCGATAAAACGTATTTGTAAAAAAATATGGATAAAGTGATGCTGATATCTTCTTACTGCTGCTGCTACTTTGTTTGGGAGAGAGATGAAGTGGTATGATATGTCGATCACTTTTCCTTATTTATTTTACTAAAGACTCTGCCTTATCTCTGCTTGTTGAAAAACACAAAAAATAATGCAGACTAAAAACGGTCCTTTGCAGATCAGTTTTGGTGTAAATTGAATAATTTTTATTTTTCGATGCTGTTTTCAAGTTCTTAGGAGGAGATAAACTAAGCCTAAGGGGGGTCGTACACTAAATGCGTCATACATTTTTTTTATGATTTTCAACCCCTTCCTTACATTTTTTGTAACAAATCCGAAAAAAATATGGCACGTAAGAAAATCTTAGAACTCTTTGTGCTTCCATAAACTATTACGTGAATACAGTTTATGGTCCCTAATAACAGAATTTTTTTTATGAATGATGTGTAGATAAGGAAAATTAGCTGTTATTATGCACTAAAAATGAGCAATCAACCAATCTCCTGATCGTGATTCAAATTTAAAATTGTAGAATGTCACCTGAGTAAAAATAACTTTTTTTTTCATTTCGCACTATCAGCATCCTGCGCAAGTTTGCTCAAGATCAGGCTATGCTCATTCGAAACTTTGCATTTTTAACTACCTTTTGCAATTGGTGTCAACCATGGCAATCCCTGGCTTCATAAGTTTGAAGCTTAATTTTTATGAAAAAATCACTTTTTTTTTTAATCAAATAAAGATGTACTTATGATGATAATATTCCACAAAATTTAATAAAGCAAATTTGTTCTACATTGTTTTTAAAACAACTTTCTAAGACGTCATTTCAATCCAAGCAACTGTTAAACCACCAGTTGATTGAGTAATAATGCCATTTTTGTCGAAAAATAATAAAGATGATAGAAAAAAAAATAGAATAGAGGAGGAAATGCAAATTTTCCAATTTTATCTAATGGCCAGCGATTCCCCACTGTGCACTTTGCAATGACGATAAAGTCATCTTTTTGATTTACGGTTTAGCGACTTTGCAGTCAATTTAATTGTTTATAGGAAAGTTTGAACATACTGAGAGGTAAGCACATATCATCGGTAAGAGACGTGTGTGTGAGAAAATTTGCGAAAAAAAAAATCTAAGGGCACCGGTGGGATTCGAACCCACAATTCCCATTCAGTACACGGGTGCATTGCCAATTATACAACGGTGGACCTATGGTCTACGGATGTATTTAGCTAATGACATTTGAGTTTCGAATCCGTTCCCCACCCTAGTCTCTTTGCGCAAGCGTTCTCTGATACACAACAATCGTCTATTATCGACGATATGTGCTTGTACCGCAACCACTCAGTATCAGTCGATGTGAACAAACACAGCTCATTTTTGTTGTTCATCTTACATGCTGAAATATGTCCAGTACAGTATGACTCTAACATTTTGAGCTGCCGGCCTCACCTCCGACCACCGGGCCGTAGTTGATGAATATCAATTACTTTTACTTTTTGATTTACGGTTTAGCGACATTGCAGTCAATTTAATTGTTTACAGGAAAGTTTGAACATACTGAGAGGTAAGCACATATCATCGGTAAGAGACGTGTGTGTGAGAAAATTTGCGAAAAAAAAAATCTAAGGGCACCGGTGGGATTCGAACCCACAATTCCCATTCAGTACACGGGTGCATTGCCAATTATACAACGGTGGACCTATGGTCTACGGATGTATTTAGCTAATGACATTTGAGTTTCGAATTCGTTCCCCACCCTAGTCTCTTTGCGCAAGCGTTCTCTGATACACAACAATCGTCTATTATCGACGATATGTGCTTGTACCGCAACCACTCAGTATCAGTCGATGTGAACAAACACAGCTCATTTATGTTGTTCATCTTACATGCTGAAATATGTCCAGTACAGTATGACTCTAACATTTTGAGCTGCCGGCCTCACCTCCGACCACCGGGCCGTAGTTGATGAATATCAATTACTTTTACTTTTTGATTTACGGTTTAGCGACTTTGCAGTCAATTTAATTGTTTATAGGAAAGTTTGAACATACTGAGAGGTAAGCACATATCATCGGTAAGAGAAGTGTGTGTGAGAAAATTTGCGAAAAAATCTAAGGGCACCGGTGGGATTCGAACCCACAATTCCCACCGGTGCCCTTAGATTTTTTTTTTCGCAAATTTTCTCACACACACGTCTCTTACCGATGATATGTGCTTACCTCTCAGTATGTTCAAACTTTCCTATAAACAATTAAATTGACTGCAAAGTCGCTAAACCGTAAATCAAAAAGTAAAAGTAATTGATATTCATCAACTACGGCCCGGTGGTCGGAGGTGAGGCCGGCAGCTCAAAATGTTAGAGTCATACTGTACTGGAAATATTTCAGCATGTAAGATGAACAACAAAAATGAGCTGTGTTTGTTCACATCGACTGATACTGAGTGGTTGCGGTACAAACACATATCGTCGATAATAGACGATTGTTGTGTATCAGAGAACGCTTGCGCAAAGAGACTAGGGTGGGGAACGGATTCGAAACTCAAATGTCATTAGCTAAATACATCCGTAGACCATAGGTCCACCGTTGTATAATTGGCAATGCACCCGTGTACTGAATGGGAATTGTGGGTTCGAATCCCACCGGTGCCCTTAGATTTTTTTTTCGCAAATTTTCTCACACACACGTCTCTTACGGATGATATGTGCTTACCTCTCAGTATGTTCAAACTTTCCTATAAACGATAATGTCATCGATGTGTAAAAATTCACAATTCACAGGAAGACCACTCAAAGCTAGATCATCGTACTATGAAACCTATTCGGTGAGATATTTTGGC
Source organism: Ochlerotatus camptorhynchus (assembly GCF_037179485.1). Classification (NCBI taxonomy): domain Eukaryota; kingdom Metazoa; phylum Arthropoda; class Insecta; order Diptera; family Culicidae; genus Ochlerotatus; species Ochlerotatus camptorhynchus. The sequence goes on along the minus strand of NW_027041284.1, from coordinate 82,238 downwards.
TAAATGGAAGTTTTTTATATTCATAATGGTCATAATCGGTCACATAAGCAGTAATTGCTTTTAGTTATCATACATTTGAATTTGATGAAATCCAGACATTAGATTTAAGATAAATTAAGGTCATTCATCAGATGCCATCAGATGACCCACCGTGCTGAGTAAATTTGATCAAAGTTGGCCTTGATTTTTCGCTACATCTATATGGAATGAAGTAAAATGAGGATTTTTGATATATTAGCTGGGCATTGGCTCCGAGTGGTCACCAGATAACCCACCGGAAGATCAGGAACATCAGGAACTTTACGGTTAGTTGTTGCGTATATTTGATCAATGCATGGTCTTGATTTTTCTGTGTAGCTATATGGAATATAGTAAAATGGTGATGTTTTTGGTCACCAGATGACCCACCGGAAGATGCCGAACATCCGTAAAATTAATTGCTATGTAAACTTGATCAAAGTAGGCCTTGATTTTTCTCTGCAACTATATGGAATGTAGAACAATTGTAATTTTTGATATATTAGCTAACCGTTCTAACCAGGTTGCCTAAGGATAGAGCACAAAATAGTACGGTAAAGATATTTGAAAATAAAGAAACACAAAATGAAAAAGTACTAGGGGTATATTGGAATACCAGCCTGGATTGCAGAAGCTATCAATTAAATTTTGACCGTTTACCAGTGCAAGTTCAGAAAGAAGAAAGAGCGCCAACGATGAGGGAAGTTTTATCGTTTTGAGCGGGACTTATTTCCAACCTCACAATACATGGAAAAAAATTTAATGCAAAGATTGCATACAGAATTATCTGATTGGGATATCAACAATGGAAGCAATAAATTGCAATAATTAACAAAGTGTCATCAATAAAAATACCGCGTTGGATATTATGTACTCAAGTGCGAGCATTTGAATTACATACATTTTTTGACGCTTCTGAATATGCGATCACCGCAGCCTCGTCTGTAAGAGGGGTAAGAGCTATCGGTCATACTGTCAGCATAAAATTAATTGTCTCCAAAGCCAAAGTCGCTCCCATTCAAAAGCTTTCAATTCTAAGATTGGTGTTGCTACCAGCCGTATTGGGAGCACGCCTAACATAGACAATATCACAGAGCTACGAATTAGCCTATGAGAATAGTATATTGGAAAGATTCTCAAAAAGTACTAGTATGGATTTATTCTGACCATCGAAAGTACAAACAATTCGTAGTACACCGAGTTGAAAAAAATCTCGAAATATCTAAAAATAATCAATATACCTACAGATCTAAACCCGGCAGACAAAACTGTTCAAAGGACGATATGTGCTTGTATCGCAACCACTCAGCATCAGTCGATGTGAACAAACACAGCTCATTTTTGTTGTGCATCCTTACATGCTGAAATATTTCCAGTACGGTATGAAATTCAACAGTTGAGCTGCCGGCCTCATCTCCGACCACCGGGCCGTAGTGATGAGTATCATCAATTACTTTTTGATTTACCTCTCAGTATGTTCAAACTTTCTTACAAACAATTAAATTGACTGCAAGTCGCTAAGCCGTAAATCAAAAAGTAATTGATGATACTCATCACTACGGCCCGGTGGTCGGAAGTGAGGCCGGCAGCTCAACTGTCAGTCAGTCTCCGTCGCTGCCACCATTGTCTTGGCTATTACTAGTGCCAAGCCCTGTCCAGTGACGTCCCCACCGGCCAGCCGCCACAATAGCACGCCGTGGTCGGAGCCACCGCCTTTGTGTGGGTCTCTACCGAGCTACGGACGTGAAATACCACTGGTCACTGCGTCACCGATTGGATTAAAAACATTAACAACAAAATTACTTTTACAATCCGATCAGTTATGAAGATAGAAAAAAATCACTGGGATTTTTTTTTAATCCGGCTAACTTCAAATTCATCCAATCCAATATATAAGTGTAGCTATGTTACTACACACTTAGATTATTTTACCGAAATCTCAACAGCTGAACGTTTGATAAACAGTTCGGTGATTTTTCACAGATTTCCTGTTATTTTTCACAGTTGAAAAATTACAGGAAATCTGTAAAAAATCACCAAACTGTTCACCGAACGTTCAGCTGTTGAGATTTCAGTAAAATTTCACAGATTTCGGTGAAATAATCTTACACACTTAAAAATTTTCGCCGAGATTCCAACAGCCGAGTAATTCTGTAATTTATTTTGCTGAGATTCAGTCAAACAATTGCCGAGACTCAGCTAATATATAATATTTTGCTGAGATATCAGCTAACAAACAGATTGTTTGCAGAGATATCAGCAAAACTAAATGCCGAAGTAATCGGCTGTTGGATATTTTACCGAGCTAGATTAATTGTGTAGTGTGTAGGCTTCGTCAAATCTAATTTTTTGTTAGATCTACCAATTCATTAGTAAATCCTTCAAATTGAGCTTTTCTGATTAATTCCACAGTGGTCGAGTGCAGGGATTTGGACGAGATCACTACAGAAGAGGAGCTGAGAAGTGCGTTGATACGGCTGTCATCAGATGCAGCAAATAAGCTGTTGGAGACGGGTAGCTTGCTCGCTGAAAGCCACTCCTCGGGTTACCAAGCAACTGGAGCGAAGCTTCAAGTGCATGGGTTTCGGTCACCAGGCGAGGAACTGCAATGGCCCTGACAGATCTGATCTGTGCAGGAAATGCGAGGAGAAAGGTCTTATTACAAGAGGCTGCATGAAGAAACCAAGGTGTATGCTGTGCAAAAAAGAGGGCGAAAATGATCATACTACGGGAGGTTTCAAATGCCTAGCATACAAAATTAACGGAATCTTCATATGTAGTTGTTACGGACTCCCCATATGGCCTATGGAGTAGTGCCATGAGATTCTGTATGGGCATACCGAAGAGCTGATTGGACAACGACCGGTAGTCATCGGAGGAGACTTCAATGCTTGGGCAATGGAGTGGGGAAGCAGATGTTCCAATGCAAGAGGGCAAAGTCTGCTGGAAGCTCTGGCAAAACTGGAAGTTATGCTGACGAACGAAGGCACCAGCAGAACTTTTCGCAGAGATGGCTGGGAATCCATTAGCGACGTTACTTTCTGCAGTCCTTCGCTGGTGGCAAACATGGATTGGAGAGTGTGTGAAGGATACACCCATAGCAACCATCAGGCGCTCCTATATAGCGTCGACCAACGGAATACTGTGGCACTACGGAGGACGAGAACTTGTGACCGGAAGTAGAAGACGAATGCTTGCGACAAGGATATTTTCGTTGAGGCACTCCGTGTGGACAGGAGCCCCGTGGTTCTGAACGCGGACGAGCTGACAGAAACGTTAGTGAGAGCATGTGACACGACCAAGCTGAGGAAACTGGAGCCAAATAACAGACGGCATCCAGTTTACTGGTGGAACGAGGCACTTAGAACCCTCCGCGCTAGTTGCCTCAGAGCCAGAAGACGTGTTCAGAGAGCAAGAACAGGAGCAGACAGAGAGGAACGAGGAGAAGTGTTTCGAGCGGCCACGAGATATATAAACGAGATATAAAGCAGAGCCAGTCAAACTGTTTTAAGGAGCTGTGTCGAGACGCTGATGCCAACCCCTGGGGCGACTCATACCGAGTCATGATGGCGAAGATCAGAGGTCCAACGATCCAGGCGTCCCCGGATATGTTCAGGATGGTGCTGCAGAAATGCCTGGACGAGGGTCACTTTCCTGACAGGTAAAATATACAGAAGCTAGTGTTACTGCCGAAACCAGGAAAACCACTGGGGGATCCAGCATCGTTTCGGTCTATATTCCTGCTGGATACACTTGGAAAACTCTTGGAGAGGATCATTCTAAACAGGCTGACGAAATGCGCGGAGAGTGAGCACGGATTGTCGGAGAGGCAGTTCGGATTTCAGAAGGGGATATCGACGGTGGATGCAATTCGGACAGTGGTCGAAAGGGCTGAGAAGGCGTCCAAACAGAAGTGGAGAGAAGATCGATATTGTGCCGTGATAACAATCGACGTAAAGAATGCGTTCAACAGCGCCAGCTGGAAGGCCATCCCCGAAGCACTGCATAGAATGAGAGTCCTTGATTACCTGTGCAGAATCCTGAGCGGGTTCTGGTCTACGAGACAGACATGGGCCGGAAATCGATAAGGATCACAGCGAAAATTCCACAAGACTTCATCCTTGGTCCGACGCTCTGGAACGGGATGTACAAGAGCCTTTTAACGCTGAAGCTGCCCAAAAGAGTTGAGATCGTTGGCTTTGCGGACAACGTCGTCTTGACGGTAACAGGCAAGATGCTGGAAGAACTGGAAGTTTCGTCAACCGAGGCGATAGACATGATTGGTAACTCAATGCAAGGAACGAAGCTGCAGATAGCCAACAGCAAAGCGGAAGCGTTATTCGTCAGTATCTGTAAAGCGGTACAGCGGGCAGAAATCATCGTCGGGAAGCACGCCATAGCCTCAAAGCGTGTGTTAAAAGCGGGGAGTGATGATTGATGACCGACTAAACTTAAACAGCCACGTCGAATATGCCTGTGAGAAGGCTTCGAAGGTCATCAACGTGATAGCTAGAATCATGCCGAACAACGCTGGTCCCAGCAGTAGCAAGAGGCGTCTTCTGGCCAGTGTGTCGTCGTCGATACTGAGGTATGGAGGTCCAGCCTTAGTTCCAGCGCTGGAAACGGAGCAGAACCAAAGGAAACTGAGCAGTACGTTCCGGATCATGGCCATGCAAGTCGTGAGTGCGTACAGAACTATCTCGTTGGAAGCAGTATGCGTTATCGCTGGAATGATCCCTATCGGCATCACCCTGGTGGAGGACAGCGAGTGCTACAAACGGAGAGAAGCTGTAAGAGTACGGAAAGTTGTGAAAGCGGAATCGTTGGCTGAGTGACAACAGGAGTCGAATACAGTGGAGAACAGTAGATGGACACATCGACTAATACCGATTCTTTCGACCTGGGTGAACAAAAAACACGGAGAAGTCAACTTCCACCTAACGCAGTTCCTGTCTGGCCACGACTGCTTCAAGAAATACCTGCCTCGGTTCGGACACGCCAGAGCATGTGGTTCGAGACAGTGCGAAGGGAGATGCCTGTCTTTAACGTGGAGAATGTCGTCGATGAAATGTGTTGAGTACTTGGAATGCCATCAACAGAGCAGTCACGCAGATTATGTCGGAGCTGCAGCGTGAATGGAGAAATGAGCAGCGATCAAGCAACGCCAGCTAGCACTGAGAGTATCAGAAGTGCATGAGCACTTTCACTGCGAGGGTCTTCAACAACTTCTTATTTTAGTATTTTTAATTGAAAGATCATTTAATTTAACGTAACATTTAAAAAAATTAGCAATGTCGACGAAGTAGTTTTGGAGATACAATTTTTTTTAAATTAAAAATCATTGTTCCGCAATATATACACCACACGTGCATGTAAACGATGAAGACGCAAGGTAGTTCACAATGCGTCTCCATCGAGTCACAGCAGCGGTGACTAACGAAATCTATGAGTAACTTACAAGTTGGGTGCAACATTCAGTTCAACCTGCGGGCTGTCCATAAACCACGTAGACCATTGCATTGCAGATCCTACCTTTCCCCATCGTATACTTTACTAAAATTTTAAAATATTTTTCCGAGCGTATACTTTGGCTTGACTCCCCTCCCCCATTGAAGTCTTCGTGGCTTTAAAACAGGCCCCAGTTTGACATTATTAATTTTGGTATCAAAATTCTGGGAGAAGTACTTATATGCTACAAATAATGACGAAGTCGAAGAAAAATAAGTAAATTCCACGGATTTCCCGGAACCGATGCCAATGTGCCCATATGTCATCATATACACTACAACCTGATTCCATTGATCATAGCTTGTCATTTTGGCATAATATGATATCATAACCTCAATTTAATTATATTTCAACAAACTGTTCGCCGGAATTCACAGATCCGCGTTCCGGAACCGATGCCAAACTGGTCAACATCATCTCAAATCATCTTCATTTACTTGATTCTACCTATTAGACATGATTTGATACTTTTACCTGAGATATTACCACAGACAAACAGACATAACACATTGTATATTTCTCACTGTAAAACATCGTCGTTAAAACATTACCGCCATCTGTTGAGTACACTGTGGTGGGTAGTACGCTGAACAGATGGTGGTAGTGTGTAAACGTCAAACTCAAGGGAAATGACTTTGCGCGCCACTTTTAAATTGACCGTTAAATGCTTGTTCGATGAACAACTTGCGAGTGTTATGTCTGTTTGTCTGTGATATTACTATGTCCTACAGAACCAATTTCCGGGACTCCCGCAACCGATAATATCGTAGCCATACGTTATGGAAATATTTAAATTCAGTCTTACTAACCATATGTCATCTATCTGATATCATTTGCTGCACCAGAAAACCGAATCGCGTGAAAATTTAAAACATTTGCTCAAACTGGTTAAAAAAGTACAAAAAAAAAACACAGACATATTTACATCTCACAAGAACGATGAGGGTTCTAAGGGGGTGGTACCTACGACAAAAGTTAGTTCAACTATTCCTCTTGAATAAAAATCCCTGTTTATGAAAATCAGATGAGGCATTGCTGAGGACGAGGTTGTTGAAAAAAATTCGTTCGTCCTGGTACTTTATGGGTTAGATACCGCTAGGAAAGTTGGAGACGGTAAGCAGAGGAATCGATACTTATGTAATTGCGCTCACTGAATTGTGAGTTGATGTTAAGGTAGAACGGTTCATATACATACATGATCGATGACTTGAGTAACTATTTTATTTATTTCAATCTAAATTTCCAATTCGTACGTCAATCCAACGTATCACGATGGCTGTAGAATAAGGGTTCTACTACCACTTTCCTTTCAAAATTTTGTCAACCCAATTCTGAGAAAGTCAGTCAAGCATATTCAGTGAGAATTTTGTAAAATATTGAAGTTTTAAGAGAAGGATTAGTATTCAATAATGATATAATATTCAATTCAATTATTACTTTCAAATAACCTATAAAGATCGAAAGTCGGTCGTAAAATTGCAAAAATATGAGCAAACAAAAATTACATGTTTTTTAAAGGATAACCCCAGACTTATGATCTTGTATTTATTTTTTTATTTATTTACCTTCCCTAGCTCAGCTTCCGACGAAAATCCCAGGCCGTAGACGGTATTCGCTCGTACGTCACTCCATTGACCGAACTTTTGTGATGTCTGGGTAAAAGTCATATTAGGTGTTATTGTTGAGTTGATCACCGCCTGGAATTTATTAATCTAAAATAAGATAACGGTAACAACTGACATGGGTGAAAATTTCATTAGAAATCCTCAAGTGATTGTTTTAATCATGTGGAATATCACTAATTTATAGAACACTGACCTAACTGCGTGCTATACACTCTAGAGTTTGTAAGTCTTATGGGTCCCGTATAGGTTATGTTATACTATATACTATGGTTATTATAGCCAAAAAGGCGAAATAACGGGCAAATTGTTTTTGGGAACGTAAGGCAAAGGTGAAACTGACCGATTGAGTAAATAAAAATAAAAAAATGGTTTTCTCTGAGGCATCACTGAAATTCCTTTTCTTAGTTCACGCAAAATGATGAAATTTTTATTTCCAATCTGAAGTGAATTCTCAGGAAAACCATTTTATAATTTATTTTTACTCACCAAGTTGCTTTCACCTTAACGAATTTTATAACGGCTTTTTATATATTTTTTTTATTTTCTAGAAATATACAAGATTGTATTGGTTTTAACGTTGACCTATGAATATAAGATTGGTCTCATCGATACAAATATACTGCTCTTAACATTTTTTAGTACCGTAAGTCGGGGTGGCATTGAGCCTAGATGGTGACGTTGAGCTATAGTTGAAACATGTGTATTGATGCATTGAATCTTCAGAAAATGATGACTAGAATATGTTTTTTGAAATCGTGGAGTAAAGTGTAGATAACAAGTTATTTTATTAAAATAGTGCTGTAAAGTTTAGTGTCTTAAATAGTAGCAAAAACAAGTTTATAAAAATGTCCAAACAAAAGTTTGAACACACCTTTATGTGGATAGACGAGGGTTACTCGTGATTTTTTGCCATTCATTAGTACATTGTGATCATATTCAAGTGTTCTCCTAATAGATACGCTACATCTACATATTTTAAGATATTTTAACCAAATTTTAGTTTTGGCCCTATGTCACCCCCTATAGGGTTTTTCATTGGTCTATTTTTTCAATTTAATTTGACTAACATGAGATATTAATTTCAATCAACAATTTTCACAGTCGTAAATAAATTATTGGTGTATATATTCACATGTTTCAAATTGCTTTCTTTGTTAACATGTGAATATTTTAAGGTAGGTAACGACAAATTTAGATTTTTTGGCTCATTGTCATCCCCATTTATGGTACACTATAATACATCTAATATCTATATATATAAAAATGAATTTCTGTCTGTCTGTCTGTCTGTCTGACCCTTATAGACTCGGAAACTACTGAACCGATTGGCGTGAAAATTTGTATACAGGGGTTTTTGGGGCCGTGGAAGGTTCTTATGATGGTTCGAGACCCCTCGACCTTCTGTAAGGGGGGGCTCCCATACAAATGAAACAGAAATTTCTGCATAACTCGAGAACTAATCAAGCAAATGGAACCAAATTAGGCATGTGGGGGCGAGTGTGGGGGTATAAGGAGATAATCATAGGGGGTAGCCCCTTAGATAATAGGGGGGGCGCTACGTACAATATAGCATGCTTTTTTTTTAAATCGGCGCATAAACTCAAGCTAATATTGAATCCCGAGCAAGACCGGGCACACTCAGCTAGTTAATAATAAAAATTGCTACAAAAGACTAATTTAAAAATCAGCATTGGGATACCATTTCTGTCAAACGCTTTGCTGAAGTCCGTATATGACGCATTTCGTGCCAAATCGTATTCGGAGCTGGCAGCACCCTCTAAGATTTCAATTAAACTTTCTGGATGTGTGGATGTAAATAAGCCACTTTGCATATACTGTACTATATATACACTGATGTATGCTATATCACCACTCAGTATGATAGCGGATTGAAAAAAAACCTCAATAGGGAAAAAACTAGTAGGGTAGAGCACTACTTCGGCCTAATCGCCCATTTTGGGCCTATCGAGCAGAAAACTTCAAATAAATCCATGATTTCAGAGTTAACAAGTCAATTATGCGTTTGGTACGATACTTTAGTTAATAAGCTACCGAACGAAGTCAATGAGAACGCGTGGTATGAAAGTTTGCACCCATTATTCCCAAAAACAAAAGAAGCGCTCCCACCGAATCAATTTTTATCTTCATACGATAGGCCGAAGTGAATTCATTAGCGTTTCAATTGCGTTTCAATGCGTTAGGCCGAGTTTAAAATCCGTAGGCCGAGTTTGGCGTCAAGAAGCAGTGTTGGACTTTTGACAATATCTCAACGTTTGGTTTCTCGTTTTCAAATCTTATGGTACGTACCGAAAGGCAAATAAATTTGGAAGCCATCAGTAATAATAACATTCCGTTTGGTGCTAAACTGATCTAGATTAAGAAAGACTAAGAGCGTCTTATGCTTAATAGGCCGGAAATGGAGTATTTAACCCTACTGAAAACGGAGTGCAAGCAACACTAGACCGAAACAGTCGAACGTTCGATGCGGAATGTGCTGGTGTTGTTGTTGTTGCAGTTATTGTTGTAGTTTTTATAGTTATTGGAGATTTCACTATTGTAGTTGGCGTGATTGGTGTTGCAGTTGTAGTCGTCGTAGTTTCTGATGTTGTTGTTATTGTTGTTTCTGCTAAGATTGTGTGAATTGTTGTTGTTGTTGAAAATTTGTTGGTGGGTCCTATTTTGCTTCCTCTGCCTTATAGCCTTTGCAGCCAATTTTTTCTGGCTCAGGCGTCGTGATTTTCGAGCATCGTACTCAGTCCAATCAGCTTTACACACCGTCCTGTCGCCCATGTCCATGGTTAGACTGCTCAAATTTGTCACTTCATTCAATTTGTCATATTCGTCAGCTCACGAGACAAATCTCCCGTAAGATCACACACGTAGTCCTCGTGCGGTTTCTCGTCGTCTCTTGAATATTGAGGTTAGGTGGTTTTTAATACCAGTCGAATTTAACGAGCTGACATCAAGACCGCGCGACAATGACGACACCGCATTTTTTACTTTTGACGATGTGTTGTTATTTACAGTTGACACCGATTCTATTAAGGTGGACAGTGAACGTTCCAGGACTGCGATCGCTTCGAGAATTGAATCAAATTTTTCGTTCTGGCTTTCAAGTCGATGCAAAACTTGCGTGTTGGTATCCAGTTGTTTTTCTAGGGCCTTATGCAGCGCAATTAGCAATCTTATATCAAATTCCAACGTGACGCTACGAGCGAATTGGAAACGCGTCCGCAATGAATGACGACTAATTTATTGCTTGATAATAAGGCAAACGTGGTGTTTTTCCTTCTTTACGTAAATACAAAAAAATAATTTCTGTTAGTAGAATCGATGCCCTATTACTCTGTTGGTCCACATCATTTTTGCACATTTAATGCCGTTTTTAAGGTGATTTAGCGTGTTTGTCGATTATAGCTATTTTTACTTGTTTGGAATTTTTGGACTATTCCGGAGGTTTTTAGTTTTGGTGTTTGGATTTCAAGCCATTCTGCAACGACTTTTTTGGTGTTCATAATTCATTTTTAATATTTCAAATCCATTTTGGAGCTATAGCATTTAGGCCTTGCAAAATATGTATTCAATATTGGAGGATTGCAAGCTCATGGAATTTCTCGAAGTGGGTCGCAATCGACAAAAGCTTGAGAACCTCTGCCATATTCATATTTGAATCAGTTGAAACATGCACATAATCTTCTAGTTTACTCGGAATCTATCGAGTTAAAGCTATATTTTGGTATTTTTTTTTTTATGTTTTGAGAGTTGGTGCACAGTGAGGAGACGCCACTGCTGAAGACAAATGGCTATTATTAGGCATAAGGATACATACCATACCATAGTCAGTCAATGGACAGGTGTCTTGTGCTATACGAAGAAGTCGTCTCGATTCATACTTGCAAGTCGCCAGCCAGTCGTGGTTCATTCACCTCTTCCACGTTTCAACTGGTACGCAACACCTTCCGTTCGAATACCCCAAGGACACGTGGTTCTCCACTAGGATAGTTCAGGTCTCGTGACCTTAGTCACTGGTCTAATCAACGTCTTGTAGAAAATTTTATTCGACCGGAGGATTCCCAAAGTAGGCTCGGTAGGAATTCCCTGCCATAAAATGCGTCTTTGAATTTCTCTGCTGGTATCATTATCGGAGGTCATCAGTGAACCCAACTACACGAACTCGTCGACCACCTCGATTTCGTCCCCGTCATTCTGAACTCGGGGTAGTTCGCTAATATTCTCTTCCCTTCCTCTGGCTATTCCGTTCCTTTTTACTTGTGTCTCTGTAGTGTTGCATGTAAATTTTGTGTGTATAGGTGGATAGATATGGTAGAGTGTGCAATATGTAGTTTGGGGATTTTGGTAAGTGATTTGCCGGTTATCTGTGCGGGTAAGTGTGCTCGTGTATTTCATTGCAAATGCACTACACTTACGCGGACTCAGGCAAAGCTTATCACAGATAATGCAAATGTTCTATTCAAGTGTAGTAATTGTCTGTCAGATCAAAGTTGTGATGAGCAGAACGTATCGGTCTTGGATACCAAAATGATGGAGAAGCAATGAAGCACTTTTCTGTTGCTGACTCTATCACTGGCATACGAAACAACGTTGCTGCTCAGATAGACAACGTGTTGAGAATTGGGATGGAAAAAAATGCAACAAAATTTGAATGATTCATTAAGTTGCTTTGAAAAATTAATTAGTGAGAAATGAAATACGGCTCTATTATTGTTGAGTATATATGAGCTAATCTAAATTATGTGAAAATGGTTTTTTTTTTTTTTTTTTATTGCCCACCACTAACCCCCACACCAAAAAGCTCTTTTGAGCCCCCTGGTAGTGGACTCATCTCAAACTTAACGTAAGGTATACAAAAAATAATAATACAATCAAATAAACTAATGCTTCATTGGTGTGTGCACGAAAGTGATGAACACTAAACAAAAACTAAATAAAGAAGGGAAGCCCAGTGGAACTATGTTCCTTTAAGGCCCCCGTCTGGAAGTATTATTGATATTATTCCCTTGCTGGGATTTTTTAGAACATCTGGGAAAACCCGCAAAAATGAGCTAGAAAAATAAGCTAATCGAAAAATCGAAGCACACTACGTTCTAGCATAACTTTCTGGCAACATGATAGTTGGAAAATTTTTGGGAAAATCCAACCCACAAAAAAATTGGGTTGTTTTTCCGACATGAAGACCACCCAATTCCGGCCACGTGATTGCATAGGTGTAGACACCATGTTCTATCTTTCCCCTCTGATAGCTCGTGATCTTTATTCTAAAGTACCAGATAATTATATACTATAAGATTCGTAAGAATGTGAGGAATCTTTTGGTGTACTCCAAAGTACAATTTTCCGATTTTCCTCGCATCGTTTTTCCATTTTCATTTCATGCATACCATTTTCCCGTTGTACCGGTACATGGCGAACAAGGCATGGGAAAGAAAAAAAACTGTACTAAACACGAATACGCGCGAGGAGCTTTCGGCTCACATGATTTCTGCCGACGGCTGACTGCAGCATGCGAATAGTGGTGTCGTATGTTTAGCAAAAAATAATTCAAGTTGTTGATAATGAAAAAGGTCATCAAGAAATAAAATGCCTTTCCCTACATCCTCCATTTCGCCCTGAATGACAATGGGTCCAAATATGCACTGGGAAACATAGTGTTCTCTGCAGGTCGATGAAACTAGCTAGGTTACTTGTGTTTTCTTTGTTTGGAGTAAACATATAAATATTGTTTGGGAAGCAATACAAGCAATAAGCAAAATATCCTCCCACCTTGATATTGACTATATAATCTACACAGCAGGTATTATTGATTTCCGTATCTAAGAATCACATTCAAAACGTCATATGATATAATTGCCAATACCTCAAAAAGCTCCGCGATGCGGATAGAGTCCCTATTGACGGTGTGATTTGTTGTAAGATGTAGATCTCACCGAGCTGATTCAATTAATAATTACGATATTACAGCCGATAATGACAAGACTTTTCTATGATGTATTCTGAAACTTTGCATAACTTATATCAGCAGAAAAAATAAATGCATCAGTTAGTTACAACATAGGCAATTGCTTTATTGCAAATGACAGTAACGTTTATTGATAAAGTGAAAACATTTCTCAACTGTTGTAAAAAGTTAATGCTTCGTTCAGAGTTGGGCACATTTTAGTTAATCCACTAGGAACATTTTCGATAGCGATTATCGCTTCCGCTAATTTTTTAACCGATGTAAAAAATCAGAGCAACCTGTATTTTGAGACATTCATGATTATAATTTATAATTTTTACACTAAAAGACTCCTGAAATAAGGTTGTTTAGCAAGTATCGAATTATACTGACGTATTATCTGTAATAGAAGTAATAGTAATAGTTTTTGGTTAGTTTGACAAACCTCGACAACTTTACATAGATAGTGTAACCACAGCGGTGCCGGTGGTGTAGTGGTAAGCGTGATTACCTCTCACCCCAGCAGGCCTGGGTTCAATCCCAGTAGGCACCGCCGGTATGTTCTGAGGCATAACATCTCACGTCTTCCTTCGGAAGGGAAGTAAAGCCGTTGGTCCCCGGTTCATGAGTTGATGGGTCGAAAGGTAGGGTCCAGGTGTGGGAGCTGCCTTCCTGGCGTCGGTAGCATTGGTGCTCAGCACGGAAAACAAGATCGACGGAAAAAACAAACAAAAGGAAAAAAAATTCATGCATTTATTTACATTCATTTGCCTCTAACTTTTTTCATCAACAGCATTCCACAAAATGATGTATAGAGCTTTAGTAGGTTTTATTATTAGCTACAACTTTTGTCCATAACTCAAATCTGTATCTTTTATGCATCACGAATTAGCGCGGGCAGATCATGTTCCTGTTTTTCAGTGAATGTTAAATACATTCACTGAAAAACAGTAGTGGCTTCTGTTCGCTCTGGTTCGTCATGCATAAGATAAACGGATTTGAGTTATGTACAAAAGTTGTAGCTACTAGCAAAACCTACAAAAACTCTATACATCATTTTGCGGAATTCTGTTGATGAAAAAAGTTAGGGGCAAATGAATGTAAATGAATGCACGAAATGAATGTAAATGATTTTCCATGCCTGAGTGTAACAGTCAATTTCCGGCAGATATGAAAAGCCACAATTACTTGCGACTACGATACATATCATTCTCATGAGAAGTGATCATCCCTACTTTCAGAAGAAAGAAATATTTATTTGCTTCGCGAAGAACCTCGTCAGCTTAGCGTACACTACTGTTCATAAATTTGGGGTTCCCTAGATGTTTCACTATCATGTATCTCACATAATATCTCTCAAAATATCATAATATCAGGCATAACATTTGATAACGGCACAAAAGCATTTGTAAACAAACTTTCTATGCCCTTTACACGCGAACCAAAGTACGCCCACGCAAACTAATACCACTTTCGGAAGGTGATAGTGGCCCCTATATGATGATGCTGTTTGTTTGCGTGGGCGTAGTTTGGTTTGCGTGTAAAGGGCCTTAGAAAGTTTGTTTACAAATGCTTTTTTGCCGTTATCAAATGTTATGCCTGATATCATATTATCTAACATCAGCGTAAAGGTACTTTACAACATTACTCGAAAAAATTACAAAGATTATCATCAAAATTTATTCATCATATCATTTTATCCTTCATTTCCACATCAAGGTCAGATAGGCTAGGTGATGTAGAATTTAATTTTTCATTTATGTGTTCCCGAACTTATCCTTGGTAGTGTACGAACAGAAACAGTGCAATGACGTGTACTAAAACCGAATATGAGCAACAGTTGTTCGTATTTTTGATTTTCATAAACCGGACCGACGCATCGATCAGTTCCAGTCTACAGCATGATGTGCTCCTCTCTACACATATCAGTCGGGAGTACGTAGACTTGGAAGTATGATGGTCAGCATTCTTATGTTGAACCGGCCTTCCCCGATACTGCGCCTTGAAGGATGTTGCTTATGACCATTTCTGAGATCCGAAAATATTTTTCCAGCTTTCCGAGAACGCCAAGTAACCAACTCCAGTGATATGTAAGAAAAAAAAACCCGTGGTTTCAATACCTACATGTGGTGTTCAGCATTTTCCCGGAGAAGCTACCTCCCCGATACTTGAAAAATTGTTCCTGTGAACATTCCTTAGATTCGGTAATATTTTTACGAGTTTTTCGAAATGCCAAGTGACCATCTTCATTCATTCAACTACCGGTGTTTTCAGTAAGAGGAATTTATCCTAAATGTGGGTTCAGCATTTTTATGGAGAACCGACCTTCCTAGATACTGAACCATGAAGTTCTCATGGCCATTCCTGAGCTCAGGAAATATTTTTAAAAGTTTCTTGAAATGCTAAGGGGCCAACTTCATTGATATTTCATTTCAAATACCGGTGATTTCAGTGGGAGGAAATTTACCTAAATGCGGTTATCTTGAAATGCCAAAGGACCAACTGCATTTATATTTGACTTCATATACCGGTGATTTTAGTGAGAGAAAATTAACCTAAATGTGGTGATCAATATTTTTATGGAGTATAATTCTTTCCTTATAATGGACCTTGAAGAATAGTTCCTGCGGCCATTCCTGAGGTTCTGAAATATTTTTCCGAGTTGTCAAGGGACCATCGTCAATGATATTTGATTCCCCCACATCGCTGTTTTCAGTAAGAGGAAATTATCCTTTATGTGGGTTCAACTTTTTCCGGAAATATTTTTAGTTTTTTGAAATGCTAACGGATCAACTGTATTGATATTTGACTTCAAATACCGGTGATTTCAGTGAGAGGAAATTTACCTAAATGTGGTGATCTATATTTGTATGGAGAGTAGGTCTTCCCCTATACTGAACCTTGAAGAAAAGTTCCTATGACCAGTCCTGGGATCCGCAAATATTTTTCCAAGATTCTTGAAATGTCACCAATTGCAATGATATATAAGGTTAAATACCAGCTATTTCTACACATGGTAATCAACTTATTTTTATGGAGTTATTCCCTTACCCGATAGTGCAATTTGAAGTTATATTTCCTGTGACCATTCCTGAGTGCTGGATTTTTTTTTTCAAAGTTATTGAAATGCCAAGGGACCAAGTTCAATGCCACTTGAAATCAAATACCACTGATTTCAGTGAGAGAAAGTTAATCTAAGATCTAAATCTAGGATAGTTTCTATGACTATTCCGAAGATCCGAAAATATTCTTCAGAGTTTTTTTTAAATGTCAAGGGAGTAAAATAGATCAACGGGTTGAATTTGATTTCTGGGTTTTCCCGTAGTTTTTGTGATACAATACTTGCTGAAAGACATTAAAATGGGATGTATTCTTTCCTCTTGAAACAACAAAAATATTAAACTTTAAGAAAAATAATGAAGAATTCAGTGATCAAACACACACCGCAAACCAAACTGACACCGTTTTATGGTCCCTATTATATATAATTTGTTAATTATACTTTTGCAATAGGTGTTTCAAATGAGGGGGATAATATTGCATTCATTAAACGCAGAAGACGGTTGGACAGGCGCAATTAACCTACAACAGCTGAAATGGACACAAAAACCATGAATAAGGCACTAACAGTACTGCATTGTTCCAAAATACTAAAATGTATTTTATACATTATTTTGTGGAAGATCCAACTATATACAACAAATATATCGTCGAATATGATGATACTTATTGGTACAACAAAATTCTACCCAACTTAGGGGAAGTGGATGTAATGTTGGCCTCAATGTCCATAATTTGGGCCCATACATAAATTCAGCAATTGACTAAATTTTCAATAACTACCAAAAATATCCATAAGTACCGTCCCAATGACGCTTTCATCTGGATAAAATTGATCAATATTAGATTTTTAGCGATGGGCCCAATCTTAGAGCCATAGGCCAACATTAGAGTCATTTTCCCTATATGGTTTACAAACAAGTGGTTCGAAAAGGTTATACTGTGCACAATTAAACCACCAACGCCACTGGTCAATGATTGAGTTGAGTGTTTTATCAACGTACTGATATCCATCCTGGTAGGTGAATTTCTTTTCAACAAGTTTTCAAAGGCGTGACTCATTTTTTCTCGGACAAGATACCGACTTCTTATTGCGAACGACTTATGACATGAAAGTATTTATTCTTCAAACACATGAAAACACATGAAATGGTACGGTGTAGAATCAGCACAGTGGTTAATGCCACATCAGATGTCCTGTTTAGATGATTGGCTACTACTTGCTTGAATGACTGATTCTTGGCCAACTGTAGTTGATGATGTTGGTTATTTTTCCTTGATGTCACAGCTATTTATCAAACCACAGCTTCCATATAATTTGAAGCCTCATAATGTGGTGTTATGGACAAGTAAATCAATGGTTTTCCACTGATCCTTCAACGCTCACTGCCCAATTGTTGTTCGTCAAAGCTTCATGGATCGTAACATAATCCCAACAATTGCAATCATAGAAGAACTACAGCGTTCAAATATGTATGAAGCAGGCACATATTAACCGTGGACCGTATTTGAAGTATTGTTCTCTATGGATCTTTAAGTTATAACGATTGACCTGATTACAATAATTATAAAATAAATAAATATATAAAAATGTATTATTCAACTAAGCAAACTCAGCATTTCTTTTGTTAATCAATCAAGAAAAACACAATGGATCAATCTTATGAAATGGTGAATAGTGTAGAAATGAGGTTTTCTTGGGATTCGATTTAAAGCGATATTTTTGATTGTGTCATGTAAATTTTCATCAATTTTAGGGAAACTTGTACGAAATTGTATGTGTAAATGTCACGTTTACGCTATTGTTATCGATTCACCAGATTCACGCTTCTGTAGCGAACGATTTCCGGCTCTCAACTAAGTGTTCTAAATGCACTGTCACAGTTATTAATTGAAATCTTTCTATGCCAATCAATGCATTCATTTGTATATTGTATGGCAAGCGCAAAAATACTCTATGCCCAGGGAAGTCGAGAAAATTTCCTATCCGAAAGATTCCCTCTACTAGACCGAGAATCAATCCTACCGCCATCGAATTAATAATACAGTGCATTTACCGACTAGGCTATCTCAGCCCCCAGGGGAACCAAATTATGTTCCGGAAGGTCTATGTGACCATCTATAGACTTCGAATATGGTCACCATTGTTGGTCACTTAGCATTTCAAGGAACTTGAAAAATATTTCCGGATCCCGGGAATGGCCATTTGCCGTCAAAGGGAAGTATCTAGGAAGGTTGCATCTCCATAAAAATTTTTATGGGTACATTTTGTACTGAAATCAATGGTATTTGATCTCATATATCATTGAAATTGGTCACTTGGCTTTTCTAGAATCTTAGGGACATATTTTCAGTTCACAGAAATGCTCATAGAATACAATAGGTACAGCATCGGGGAAGGTTATCTTTCATATCGGTTAAGGTAGGTTTTTCATGAAAATGCTGAAACCCACAATTAGCTAAATTCTCGTTTACTGGAATTATCCGGTATTTCGATTATCTATCTTTAAAGTTAATCGCCTGGAATTTTCCAAACTTGAGAAAATATTAGCGGATCTCATGGATGGCCACAGGAAGTATTCTTCAAAGTGCAGTATCAGAGATTCGCTCCATTTATGTGCATCATATTGATTAGAAATTTACACTACTTTTTATAACTGTGCACTGCGGTCTACCCACCGCTTTTCTCGGCGGTTTTAACAAGCCATTCGCTGAAAATCAGAGCGGTTGGTTGAAAACGTTGAAAACCCGTCAAGAAAAAGCGTCTTCTAGGGAAAGCTGTATAATCATACTCAATTCTTGGATGCACAGGTCTATAATATTTACATTATTTAACTCTGATAATCAGGACTGCAGTACTATTCTTTTCTTCATTAATTTTATTTGCAATAAGTGAATATCACACAGTTCGAAAAAGTAGTGTAAATTTCTGTCACTATGATGCACATGGATGGAGCGTCACATACCATACAAATTCACATTACAGATCGTGTAGATTTATGAGTAATTTCATGAAATATTCTAAATATTGTATGCAACCATCAATCTTTGTAAGTAATATTTCTTGCAAGTTGCTTGTTTACGTAAAAAGGAAGTTTGCATGCTTCAATTTAAGCATGCATGGATATTTACATCACCATTAAAATTCAAATTTTTTTGGTGTGCATGATTAGCTGAGATTTATCAAATAACGTAAATTTATACAATGTTTGCATAGTTGAATAACCACCAAACTGAACTAGGAATCGAACCCAGCCGCCTCCAAAATGGAACTATACTAAAACGGACTGAGCTAAGAAAGGCTCCGAAAATTCACGTGTATGTAAATTGCCTTCACAGTTAAAAAAAGTAACGTTAATAACCGCACATAAATAAAGTGTGATATATTTTATAAGTTAACATCATAGATCGTGTAAATTTATGAGACATGAAATGAAATATTCCATTTGTTCTATCCAACTGTCCATATTTGTAAGCAACATTTCTTGCAAGTTGCTAGTTTACGTGAAATGGAAGTTTACATGCATGAATGTTTGCATGCATGGATGTTTACATCACCAGTAAAATTCAGAATGTTTTTCTGTGTTTATTCATATATCATTGAAGATTATCACGTTTCATTTCACAACACTCGAAAATATATTTCCGGATCTCAAAAATGGCCTTGAAATTATTTTTCAAGGTCCAGTATCAGGAAAGGCCGGTTTCCCATGAAAATCTTCTTCTTATTGTTCGCATTTCAAGCTTATTGCGTGCTCTCAACTTAGTTTTCTATATGCACTTCCACAGTTGAGAGTTTCAATGCCTGTACTATTTTTGCATTGTATAATTGAGTAGCAAGTACAATCATACTCTATGCTCAGGGTACTCGATATATTTCCTAACCCAAAAAACCTAGACCATATTAAGGCTGATTTCCTGTTATTGCAAATAGCGGTATTTGAGCTCAAATATCATTGCAGTTGGTTTCATGGTGTTTAAAGAAACTGAAAAAATATATCTGAATCCCAGGAACTATTCGTCAAGGTACAGTATCGGAGAATGCCGGCATTCCATGAACATGCAGAACCCACATTTAGGTTGATTTTATCTTACGGAACACACCAGTATTTGAACTCATACAATTAGCATTGATGTTAGTCCCTTGACATTTCAAAACCTCTGAAAAATATTTCCGGATCTCAGGAATAGTCATAGGTACTATCTTTCAAAGTACAGTATCGGGGAAGACCTATTCGCCATGAAAATGCAGAACACACATTTAGATTAACTTCCTCTCACTGAAATCAATGGTATTTGATTTCAAATGTCATTGCACTTGGTCCCTTGGCATTTCAATAACCTTGAAAAAAATCCAGCACTCAAGAATGGCCACAGAAAATATAACTTCAAGGTGCACTACCGGGGAAGGGAGGAACTTCATAAAAAATATTTATCACTACTTATTTGATTCCCCTGTGTAGAAATAGCTGGTATATTCAAGAATCTTGGAAAAAAAGATTGCGGATCCCAGGACTGGTCATAGGAACTTTTCTTCAAGGTTCAGTATAGGGGAAGACCTATTCTCCGTACAAATATAGATCACCAATTTCCTCTCACTGAAATCACCGGTATTTGAAGTCAAATATCAATAAAGTTGATCCGTTAGCATTTCAAAAAACTAAAAATATTTCCGGATTTCCGGTTTTCCATGAAAAAGTTGAACCCACATAAAGGATAATTTCCTCTTACTGAAAACAGCGATGTGCGGGAATCAAATATCATTGAAGATGGTCCCTTGATAACTCGGAAAAATATTTCAGGATCTCAGGAATGGCCTCAGGAACTATTCTTCAAGGTCCATTATAAGAAAAGAATTATACTCCATACAAATATTGATCACCACATTTAGGTTAATTTTCTCTCACTAAAATCACCGGTATATGAAGTCAAATATTAATGCAGTTGGTCCTTTGGCATTTCAAGATCACCACATTTAGGTAAATTTCCTCCCACTGAAATCACCGGTATTTGAAATGAAATATCAATGAAGTTGGCCCCTTAGCAATTCAAGAAACTTTTAAAAATATTTCCTGAGCTCAGGAATGGCCATGAGAACTTCATGGTTCAGTATCTAGGAAGGTCGGTTCTCCATAAAAATGCTGAACCCACATTTAGGATAAATTCCTCTTACTGAAAACACCGGTAGTTGAATGAATGAAGATGGTCACTTGGCATTTCGAAAAACTCGTAAAAATATTACCGAATCTAAGGAATGTTCACAGGAACAATTTTTCAAGTATCGGGGAGGTAGCTTCTCCGGGAAAATGCTGAACACCACATGTAGTTACTGAAACCACGGGTTTTTTTTCTTACATATCACTGGAGTTGGTTACTTGGCGTTCTCGGAAACCTGGAAAAATATTTTCGAATCTCAGAAATGGCCATAAGCAATATCCTTCAAGGCACAGTATCGGGGAAGGCCGGTTCAACATAAGAATGCTGACCATCATACTTCCAAGTCTACGTACTCCCGACTGATATGTGTAGAGAGGAGCACATCATGCTGTAGACTGAAACTGATCGATGCGTCGGTACGGTTTATGAAAATCGAAAATACGAACAACTGTTGCTCATATTCGGTTTTAGTACACGTCATTGCACTGTTTCTGTTCGTACACTACCAAGGATAAGTTCGGGAACACATAAATGAAAAATTAAATTCTACATCACCTAGCCTATCTGACCTTGATGTGGAAATGAAGGATAAAATGATATGATGAATAAATGTTGATGATAATCATTGTAATTTTTTCAAGTAATGTTGTAAAGTACCTTTATACCCCGGACAGACTATGACTATCTAGTTTTCACTGGAAATCCTATGTATGAGTGCTCATTGCAAGACAGTATATATTACATGATATAAGCCATAGTCTGTCCAGGGTATTACGCTGATGTTAGATAATATGATATCAGGCATAACATTTGATAGCGGCAAAAAAGCATTTGTAAACAAACTTTCTAAGGCCCTTTACACGCAAACCAAACTACGCCCACGCAAACAAACAGCATCATCATATAGGGGCCACTATCACCTTTCCGAAAGTGGTATTGGTTTGCGTGGGCGTACTTTGGTTCACGTGTAAAGGGCCTTAGAAAGTTTGTTTACAAATGCTTTTGTGCCGTTATCAAATGTTATGCCTGATATTATGATATTTTGAGAGATATTATGCGAGATACATGATAGTGAAACATCTAGGGAACCCCACATTTATGAACAGTAGTGTACGCTAAGCTGACGACGTTCTTCGCGAAGCAAATAAATATTTCTTTCTTCTGAAAGTAGGGATGATCCCTTCTCATGAGAATGATATGTATCGTAGTCGCAAGTAATTGTCGCTTTTCATATCTGCCGGAAGTTGACTGTTACACTATCTATATAAAGTTACCGAGGTTTGTCAAACAAACCAAAAACTATTACTATTGCTTCTATTACAGATAATGCGTCAATATAATTAGATAATCGCTAAACAATAAAATAATAATGTGATTATCGGGAGGTAACGATAATCGATAGTTGCTAACCAGTTTCATAACAACCTTATTTCAGGAGTCTTTTAGTGTAAAATTTATAAATTATAGTCATGAATGTCTCAAAATACAGGTTGCTCTGATTTTATATATCGGTTAAAAAATTAGCGGAAGCGATAATCGCTATCGAAAATGTTCCTAGTGGATTAACTAAACTGTGCCCAACTCTGAACGAAGCATTAATTTTTTACAACAGTTGAGTATTTCTGCTGATATAAGTTATTAAAAGTTTCTGAATACATCATAGCAAAGTCTTGTCATTATCGGCTGTAATATCGTAATTATTAATTGAATTAGCTCGGTGAGATCTACATCTTACAACAAATCACACCATCAATAGTGACTCTATCCGCATCGCGGAGCTTCTTGAGGTATTGACAATTATACCATATGAAGTTTTGAATGTGATTCTTAGATACGGAAATCGATAATACCTGCTGTGTAGATTATATAGCCAATATCAAAGTGGGAGGATATTTTGCTTATTGCTTATATTGCTTTCCAAACAATATTTATATGTTTACTCCAAACAAAGAAAACACTAGTAAACTAGTTAGTTTCATCGACCTGCAGAGAACACTATGTTTCCCAGTGTATATTTGGACCCATTGTCATTCAGGACGAAATGGAGGATGTAGGGAAAGGCATTTTATTTCTTGCTGACCTTTTTCATTATCAACAACTTGAATTATTTTTTGCTAAACATGCGACACCACTATTCGCATGCTGCAGTCAGCCGTCGGCAGAAATCATGTGAGCCGAAAGCTCCTCGCGCGTATTCGTGTTTAGTACAGTTTTTTTTCTTTCCCATGCCTTGTTCGCCATGTACCGGTACAACGGGAAAATGGTATGCATGAAATGAAAATGGAAAAACGATGCGAGGAAAATCGGAAAATTGTACTTTGGAGTACACCAAAAGATTCCTCACATTCTTACGAATCTTATAGTATATAATTATCTGGTACTTTAGAATAAAGATCACGAGCTATCAGAGGGGAAAGATAGAACATGGTGTTTACACATTTGCAATCACGTGGCCGGAATTGGGTGGTCTTCATGTCGGAAAAACAACCCAGTTTTTTTGTGGGTTGGATTTTCCCTTAAGGCCCCCGTCTGGAAGTATTATTGATATTATTCCCTTGCTGGAATTTTTTAGAACATCTGGGAAAACCCGCAAAAATGAGCTAGAAAAATAAGCTAATCGAAAAATCGAAGCACACTACGTTCTAGCATAACTTTCTGGCAACATGATAGTTGGAAAATTTGTGGGAAAATCCAACCCACAAAAAAACTGGGTTGTTTTTCCGACATGAAGACCACCCAATTCCGGCGTCGTGATTGCATAGGTGTAGAAACCATGTTCTATCTTTCCCCTCTGATAGCTCGTGATCTTTATTCTAAAGTACCAGATAATTATATACTGGAAGATTCGTGAGAATGTCAGGAATCTTTTGGTGTACTTCAAAGTACAATTTTCCGACTTTCCTCGCATCGTTTTTCCATTTTCATTTCATGCATACCATTTTCCCGTTATACCGGTACATGGCGAACAAGGCATGGGAAAGAGAAAAAAAACTGTACTAAACACGAATGCCCGCGAGGAGCTTTCGGCTTACATGATTTTTGCGGACGGCTGACTGAAGCATGCGAATAGTGGTGTCGCATGTTTAGCTAAAAATAATTCAAGTTGTTGATAATGAAAAAGGTCATCAAGAAATAAAATGCCTTTCCCTAATAAAAAATAACCATAAACGAACGATAACCCAAATCATTGAACTATTCCATAAATGGTTTGGATGATACCCAGAACACGTCGTTAAGCAAATTAACCATACAATTTTTATTAGGGTTCCCTACATCCTCCATTTCATCCTGAATGACAAAGTTTCTCTGCAGGTCGATGAAACTAGCTAGGTTACTAGTGTTTTCTTTGTTTGGAGTAAACATATAAATATTGTTTGGGAAGCAATATAAGCAATAAGCAAAATATCCTCCTACTTTGATATTGACTATATAATCTAAACAGCAGGTATTATTGATTTCCGTATCTAAGAATCACATTCAAAACGTCATATGGTATAATTGCCAATACCTCAAAAAGCTCCGCGATGCGGATAGAGTCCCTATTGACGGTGTGATTTGCATAACTTATATCAGCAGAAAAAAAAATGCATCAGTTAGTTACAACATAGGCAATTGCTTTATTGCAAATGACAGTAACGTTTATTGATAAAGTGAAAACATTTCTCAACTGTTGTAAAAAGTTAATGCTTCGTTCAGAATTGGGCACATTTTAGTTAATCCACTAGGAACATTTTCGATAGTGATTATCGCTTCCGCTAATTTTTTAACCGATATAAAAAATCAGAGCAACCTGTATTTTGAGACATTCATGATTATAATTTATAATTTTTACACTAAAAGACTCCTGAAATAAGGTTGTTTAGCAATTATCGAATTATACTGACGTATTATCTGTAATAGAATTAATAGTAATAGTTTTTGGTTAGTTTGACAAACCTCGACAACTTTACATAGATAGTGTAACCAGGCATGGAAAATCATTTACATTCATTTCATGCATTCATTTACATTCATTTGCCTCTAACTTTTTTCATCAACAGCATTCCACAAAATGATGTATAGAGCTTTAGTAGGTTTTGTTATTAGCTCCATAACTCAAATCTGTATCTCTTATGCATGACGAATTAGCGCGGGCAGATCATGTTCCTGTTTTTCAGTTAATGTAAAATACATTCACTGAAAAACAGTAGTGGCTTCTGTTCGCTCTGGTTCGTCATGCATAAGATATACGGATTTGAGTTAGGGAAAAAAGTTGTAGCTACTAACAAAACCTACAAAAACTCTACACATCATTTTGCGGAATTCTGTTGATGAAAAAAGTTAGGGGCAAATGAATGTAAATGAATGCACGAAATGAATGTAAATGATTTTCCATGCCTGAGTGTAACAGTCAATTTCCGGCAGATATGAAAAGCCACAATTACTTGCGACTACGATACATATCATTCTCATTAGAAGTGATCATCCCTACTTTCAGAAGAAAGAAATATTTATTTGCTTCGCGAAGAAAGTCGTCAGCTTAGCGTACACTACTTTTCATAAATGTGGGGTTCCCTAGATGTTTCACTATCATATATCTCTCATATCTAACATCAGCGTAAAGGTACTTTACAACATTATTCGAGAAAGTTGCAAAGATTATCATCAACATTTATGCATCATATCATTTTATCCTTCATATCCAAATCAAGGTCAGATAGGCTAGGTGATGTAGAACTTAATTTTTCATTTATGTGTTCCCGAACTTATCCTTGGTAGTGTACGAACAGAAACAGTGCAATGACGTGTACTAAAACCGAATATGAGCAACAGTTGTTCGTATTTTCGATTTTCATAAACCGGACCGACACATCGATCAGTTTCAGTCTACAGCATGATGTGCTCCTCTCTACACATGTCAGTCGGGAGTACGTAGACTTGGAAATATGATGGTCAGCATTCTTATGTTGCCCCGGCCTTCCCCGATACTGCGCCTTGAAGGATGTTTCTTATGGTTTCCAAGAACGCCAAGTAACCAACTCCAGTGATATGTAAGAAACTAAAACCCGTGATTTCAGTAACTACATGTGGTGTTCAGCATTTTCGCGGAGAAGCTACCTCCCCGATACTTGAAAAGTGGCTCCTGTGAACATTTCTTAGATTCGGTAATATTTTTACGAGTTTTTAGAAATGCCAAGTGACTATCTTCATTGATATTTATGTTCAACTGCCGGTGATTTCAGTGAGAGGAAATTAACCTCCATGTGGGTTCAGCATTTTTAACACAGAACCAGCCTTCCCTGATAGTGTACCTTGAATAATAGGTCCTAATGTCATTCATGAGATCCTGAAATATTTTTCCGAGTTATCAAGGGAGTCCCATTGAAGGGACCATTCAATGGTATTTGAGTTCCCCCCCCCCCCCACTGTTTTCAGTAAGAGGAAATTATCCTAAATGTGGGTTCAACATTTTCATGGAAAACCGACCTTCTCCGATACTGAACCATGAAATAGTACCTATGGTCATTCCTGAGATCCGGAAATATTTTTACAAGTTTCTTGAAAGGCTAAGGAACCAACTTCATTGATATTTGGCCTCAATTACTGGTGATTTTAGTAAGAGGAAATTTATCTAAATGTGGTGATCTATATTTGTATGGAGAATAGGTATTCCCCTATACTGAACCTTGAAGAAGAGTTCCTACGACCAGTCCTGGGATCCGCAAATATTTTTCCAAGATTTTTGAAATGTCACCAATTGCAATGGAAGTACCAGCTATTTCTACACAGGGTAATCAACTTAGTAGTGATCATTTTTTTATGAAGTTCCCCCCTCCCCGATAGTGCAACTTGAAGTTAAATTTGTTGTGACCATTCCTGAGTGCTGGATTTTTTTTTCCAAGGTTATTGAAATGCCAAGGGACCAAGTTCAATGCCACTTGAAATCAAATACCACTGATTTCAGTGAGAGGAAGTTAATCTAAATGTGGGTTCTGCATTTTCCCCGATACTGTACTTTGAAGGATAGTTCCTATGACTATTCCGGAGATCCGGAAATATTTTTCAGAGTTTTTTTTAAATGTCAAGCGACTAACATCAATGCTAATTATATGAGTTCATACACTGGTGCGTTCCGTAAGATAAAATCAACCTAAATGTGGGTTCTGCATTTTCATGGAATGCCGGCATTCCCTGATACTGTACCTTGACGAATAGTTCCTGGGATTCAGATATATTTTTTGTGTTTCTTGAAACACCAATTGCAATGATATTTGAGCTCAAACACTGCTATTTGCAATAACAGGAAATCATCCTAAATTTGGGTGCAGCATTTTCATGTAGGCCTCGCTTAACTCAGTCGATAAAGGCGCAGCTACAAAGCAAGACCATGCCTGGACGTTACTGGGTTCGATTCTCGGTTTTTAAGTTTTTTTTTTTTAAGTTGGAAAATATATCGAGTACCCTGAGCATAAAGTATCATTGTACTTCCTACTCTACTTAAACAATGCAAAAATGGTTCGAAAGCTCTCAACTGTGGAAGTGCAGCTCACGCAATAAGCCTGAAATGCGAACAATAAGAACAAGATTTTCATGGAGAACCGGCCTTTCCTGATACTGGACCTTGAAAAATAGTTTCAAGGCCATTTCAGAGATCCGAAAATATATTGTCGAGTGTTGTGAAATGAAACGTGATAATCTACAATGATATATGAATTCAAATAAACACAGAAAAACATTCTGAATTTTACTGGTGATGTAAACATCCATGCATGCAAACATTCATGCATGTAAACTTCCATTTCACGTAAACTAGCAACTTGCAAGAAATGTAATTTACAAATATGGACAGTTGCGTAAAAACAAATGGAATATTTCATTGCATGTCTCATAAATTTACACGATCTACAATGTAAACCTGTATGATATATGACACTCCATTTATGTGCATCATAGTAACGGTATTTTACACTACTTTTTTAAACTGTGAAGGCAATTTACATACACGTGGATTTAACGAATTGTAGAGTTTAGCATATTCATGGAGATAAGACTACGGAGCCTTCCTTAGCTCAGTCAATTTTAGCATAGGTCCATTCTGGAGGCGGCTGGGTCTGATTCCTAGTTAAGTTCGGTGGTTATTCATCTATGCAAACATTGTATATATTTACGTTATTTGACAAATCTCAGCTAATCATGACATTCACTTATTGCAAACAAAATTAATGAAGAAAACAATAGTACTGCAGTCCTGATTATCAGAGGTTTGTCAAATAATGCAAATATAATTGACCTGTGCATCGAAGAACTGAGTATGATTGTACCGCTTTCCCCCGAAGAACGCATTGCCGACTGCCACCGCTTTTTCTCGGCGAGTTTTCAACCAACCGCTCTGATTTTCTGCGAGTGGCTAGTTCTCTATTGACAACATTCATTGACTAACATGCATAAAATCATACCAACTGGTTGAAAATCCGCCGAGAAAGACGTGACGTTTTTTCCCCATATCATTTCCATGACATTTACTCTGGTTAAGACACTATTTACTAACAAAATTGACAACGACGATGCCAATACCAATGCATGAATTTGTATATTGTGTGGCAAGTACAATGATACTCTATGCCCAGGGAAGTCGAGAAAATTTCCGACCCGAAAGATTCCCTCGACCGGACCGGGAATCGAACCCTCCGCCTCCGGCTGTCGAATGCTTTTTCTATGTCTAGAAGAGCAACTCCAGTTGAGTGGCCTTCAGATTTGTTTGAATGAATTAAATTGGTAACTCTTAAGAATTGATGAGTAGTTGAATTCCCATGGCGAAATCCAAACTGCTCATCTGCAAAAATTGAGTTCGTATTGATGTGAAGCATCATTCTATTTAAAATTATCTTTTCAAAAAGTTTACTTATTGAAGAAATCAGACTTATTGGACGGTAGCTAGAAGCTTCAGCTGGATTTTTATCCGGCTTCAAAATTGGAACAACTTTTGCATTTTTCCATTTATCAGGAAAGTATGCCAAATGGAAACATCTATTAAATAATTTTACCAAGAAATACAAGGTACTCTCTGGGAGTTTTTTGATGAGGATATAGAAAATTCCATCATCACCTGGAGCTTTCATATTTTGAAATTTTTTAGTTGTAGACCTTACTTCGTCCAAATCAGTCCCCCAGGAATCATCAAAAATATTTTCCAAGGAGAAAATATTCAGATAATCCTGAGCAATCTGATTCTCAATAGGACTAGTGAGACCCAAACTGAAATTATGGGAACTCTCGAATTGCTTAGCAAGCCATTAATGAGCTTTTTCCAAATTTGTGATTAAAATTTTACCACCTTCTTTAAGCACTGGAATAGGCTTTTTAGGTTTTTTTAAAATGTTTGTGAGTTTCCAAACGGGTTTGGAACTCGGGTCTAATTTAGAAACATTATTCTCAAAAGTTTTGTTCCTCAGGGCAGAGAATCGTTTTTTAATTTGTTTTTGCAAATCCCGCCAGATAACTTTCATGGCAGGATCGCGTGTTCTTTGAAATTGTCTCCTACTGACATTTTTAAGACGGATCAAGAGCTGAAGGTCGTCGTCTATTATAATTGAATCGAATTTTGGTACTGAGGCAGCTCTTGCTTCAACAATAGAAGTAGTCAGAGATTCAAGAGTATAATTAATTTCATCTTTGGTTTACAAAGGAATGTTTGGATCGAAGTTATATTCCATAAATGTTCGATATTGCTCCCAATCAGCTCTATGGTAATTGAAAATAGAGCTGTTGGGATTACAAATTAGTTCTTGGGATATTTCAAAAGTTACTGGAAGGTGATTTGGATATTGAATAGTGTAATAACCTGCAGAACAATTATCAAACAAAATATTACCATTGGAATTGCTTTAAGCATTATTCCATGAGCAGTGTTTTGCATGAAAATCACCAATATTAAAGAATTTAAACCTATGACGGGTAAGTTTCTGAAGGTTTCTCCCCTTGAGAAAATTCTTTTGCTGGCCTACGCATTGAAATGGCAAATAGGCAGCTACGTAAGTTGTCCAAATTTTGTTTCAACAGAAAATCCCAAAGTTTCAAAAACTTTGGTTTCAAATGAAGAAAGAATTTTATGTTTGATTCGTCTATGAACAATGATGGCAATGCCACCACAGGGTCCATCAAGACGAAGATTTCTATAAATTAAATAATTTGAGTCCTTCTTAACCTTATGGTCAGGTTTAAGGAACGTTTCAGTCAGTGTTGGCAAAATCAGAAATCAATTGATATTTTTCCGCTCTCATGCGCTCGCAATATCACGCGCAGGCATGGAAAATCATTTACATTCATTTCATGCATTCATTTACATTCATTTGCCTCTAACTTTTTTCATCAACACCATTCCACGAAATGATGTATGGAACTTTAGTAGGTTTTGTTATTAGCTACAACTTTTGCCCATAACCCAAATCTGTAGCCCTTATGCATCACAAATTAGAGCGGGCAGAACTCGTTGCTGTTTTTCAGTGAATGTAAAATACATTCCCTGGAAAACAGTAGTGGATTCTGTTTGCTCTGGTTCGTCATGCATAAGATATACGGATTTGAGTTCTTTCCAAAAGTTGTAGTTAATAACAAAACCTACAAAAGCTCCATACATCATTTTGCGGAATTCTGTTGATGAGAAAAGTTAGGGGCAAATGAATGTAAATGAAGGCACGAAATGAATGTAAATGATTTTCCATGCCTGATCACGCGTGATATTGGAACAAAATATCATGCTTGTTATTGATTTTATAAAAAAAAAAATTATTTATAAATATGTTTCCCTGCTTTGCAGTTTTGGATCATAATTAGCTTTTATTTAACAGGTAGGTGATTTTCTGTTGTTGAGAAGGTACATCTGCTCATTATATTATAGATGATCATGATACATTCACTAGATAAACTTGATAAACACTATAAACATTGTCTGTCAATTTTGTTAATAAATAGTGTCATAACCAGAGTAAATGTCATGGAAATGATATGGGGAAAAACGTCACGTCTTTTTCTGCAGGTTTTCAACCAGTTGGTATGATTTTTTGCATGTTAGTAGTGTCAATAGAGAACTAGCCACTCGCAGAAAATCAGAGCGGTTGGTTGAAAATCCGCCGAGTAAAAGCGGTGGGTAAAACACAGTCGGCAATGCGTTCTTCGGGGGAAAGCTGTACAATCATACTCAGTTATTCGATGCACAGGTGATAATCAGGACTGCAGTACTATTTGTAGAATATACCAGAATAAACAAGAACAAATTAAATATCTTTAAATAACACATCAACTTAAAGCTTGGTTGTATAAACAAACAAAATTAAAAAAGAGAAGAAAAGATAAATAAATGCTAATGATGAATTATTATCACGATAAGCCTTTTTGAGAACTTCTACCTTGCATTCCATGCGACCTTATCTGAAAGCGGAGAATACCTATTCTGCCTAAAGAGGGGAAATTAGAAAGCTCCCTGATTGGTGATTAGCAAATAGAGGCGAAATTAGATGGGGTATAAATACGGGGTACCTGTGATCGCTAAGCTCATTCTTGTGACACGTTTTCATGATGACGCAGCAAGCAGCAGTAACAACAACAGTATCAGCAAGGATGGAAGCAGCAGCAGAAGCAGAACAACGGCAGCGGACCGCTCTTGCCAGTGCGATTGACCGCATGCATCAGCGAGGGCCGAAGAGAATTCCGACCCTCATTTCAGCTGACGAGCAGCAACCCGGCAGATTCGTGAAGCCGTTACCCCCGGTTCACGACACTATTGTTTTCTTCATTAATTTTGTTTGCAATAAGTGAATGTCATGATTAGCTGAGATTTGTCAAATATCGTAAATGTATACAATGTTTGCATAGATGAATAACCACCGAACTGAACTAGGAATCGGACCCAGCCGCCTCCAGAATGGGTCTTTGCTAAAACGGATTGATCTAAGAATGGTTCCGTAGTATTATCTCCATGAATATGCTAAACTCTACAATTCGGTAAATTCACGTGTATGTAAAATGTAAATTGTATGTAAATAACCGTAACTATGATGTACATAAATGGAGTGTCATATATCATACAAGTTTACATTATAGATCGTGTAAATTTATGAGACATGAAATGAAATATTCCATTTGTTCTATCCAACTGTCCATATTTGTAAGCAACGTTTCTTGCAAGTAGCTAGTTTACGTGAAATGGAAGTTTATATCACCAGTAAAATTCAGAATGTTTTTTTGTGTTTATTTGAATTCATATATCATTGCAGATTGTCACGTGTCATTTCACAACACTCGAAAATATATTTTCAAATCTCAGAAATGGCCTTGAAACTATTTTTCAAGGTCCAGTATCAGGAAAGGCCGGTTCTCTATGAAAATCTTCTTCTTGTTGTTCGCATTTCAAGCTTATTGCGTGCTCTCAACTTAGATTTCTATATGCACTTCCACAGTCGAGAGCTTTCGAAGCCGGTACCATTTTTGCATTGTATAATTTAGCAGGAAGTACAATATGATACTCTATGCTCAGGGTACTCGATATATTTTCCAACTTAAAAAAAAAAACCTAGACCAGACCGAGAATCGAACCCAGTGACGTCCAGGCATGGTCTTGCTTTGTAGCTGCGCCTTTACCGACTGAGTTAAGCGAGGCCTACATAAAATGCTGCACCCAAAATTAGGATGATTTCCTGTTATTGCAAAAAGCAGTGTTTGAGCTCAAATATCATTGCAATTGGTCTCTTGGTGTTTCAAGAAACTCAAAAAATATATCTGAATCCCAGGAACTATTCGTCAAGGTACAGTATCAGGGAATGCCGGCATTCCATGGAAATGCAGAACCCACATTTTGGTTGATTTTATCTTACGGAACACATCAGTGTTTGAACTCATATAATTAGCATTGATGTTAGTAGCTTGACATTTAAAAAAAACTCTGAAAAATATTTCCTGATCTCCGGAATAGTCATAGGCACTATCGGGTATAGTATAGTATAGTATCGGGGAAGACCTATTCACCATGAAAATACAGAACCCACATTTAGATTAACTTCCTCTCACTGAAATCAGTGGTACTTGATTTCAAGTGTCATTGAACTTGGTTCCTTGGCATTTCAATAACCTTGAAAAAAAAATCCAGCGGTCAGGAATGACCACAGGAAATATAACTGCAAGGTGCACAAGGGAGGAACTTCATAAAAATATTGATCTCTACTTATTTGATTCCCCTGTGTAGAAATAGCTGGTATTTAACCTTATATATCATTGCAATTGGTGACATTTCAAAAATCTTGGAAACATATTTGCGGATCCAAGGACTGGTCATAAGAACTTTTCTATAAGGTTCAATATAGGGGAAGACTTATTCTCCATACAAATATAGGTAAATTTCCTCTTACTAAAATCACCGGTATTTGAAGTCAAATATCAATGAAGTTGGTTCCTTAGCATTTCAAAATATTTCCGGATCTCAGGAATGGCCATGTAGGAACTATTTCATGGTTCAGTATCGGAGAAGGTCAGTTTTCCATGAAAAAGTTGAACCCACATTTAGGATTATTTCCTCTTATTGAAAACAGCGGTGTGGGAACTCAAATATCATTGAATGGTCCCTTGATAACTCGGAAAAATACTTCAGGATCTCACGAATGACCTTAGGACCTGTTATTCAAGGTTCACTATCAGGGAAGGCTGGTTCTCTGTTAAAAATGCTGAACCCACATGGAGGTTAATTTTCTCTCACTGAAATCACCGGCAGTTGAACATAAATATCAAAGAATATGGTCACTTGGCCAGGGTTACTTCCACTCACTTCGCTATAAAAAATGTTTTTCGGAATTATGGAATCATTGGATGCTTTTATGAAAGTTTGTACTTGTCAGAAGCAAGAAGAGGTTGGAAGGTATGTATTTGACACATAAAACCTGTCAATTTCGCTTTCAGTGCGTCACAATCAGCGAATTTATGACTCGTGAGCGTTCACTCAGAGTGAGCGCTCACGAATCGTAAAATCGCTGATTGTGCACTGAAAGCAATAATGACAGGTTTTATGTCTCAAACACCTAGTTTACAACCTTATCTTGTGACTTACAACTATTTACTATCATTATAATATCTAATGATTTCATAATTTCGAAAAACAATTTTTTATAGCAAGTGAGTGGAAGCAAGCCTGCTTGGCATTTCGAAAAACTCGTAAAAAAAAATTCTGAATCTATGGAATGTTCCCAGGAACAATTTTTCAAGTATTGGGGAGGTAGCTTCTCCGCGAAAATGCTGAACACCACATGAAGGTACTGAAATCACGGATTTTTTTTTCTTACATATCACTGGAGTTGGTTAGTTGGCGTTCTCGGAAACCTGGAAAATATTTTCTGATCTCAGAAATGGCCATAAGAAACATCCTTCAAGGCGCAGTATCGGGGAAGGCCGGTTCAACATAAGAATGCTGACCATCATATTTCCAAGTCTACGTACTCCCGACCGACATGTGTAGAGAGGAGCACATCATGCTGTAGACTGAAACTGATCGATGCGTCGGTCCGGTTTATGAAAATCGAAAATACGAACAACTGTTGCTCATATTCGGTTTT
Source organism: Ochlerotatus camptorhynchus (assembly GCF_037179485.1). NCBI lineage: Eukaryota > Metazoa > Arthropoda > Insecta > Diptera > Culicidae > Ochlerotatus > Ochlerotatus camptorhynchus. The sequence continues at coordinate 47,340 of NW_027041284.1, read as the reverse complement.
GTACACGTCATAAGTTCGGATAAGTTCGGGAACACATAAATGAAAAATTAAATTCTACATCACCTAGCCTATCTGACCTTGATTTGGATATGAAGGATAAAATGATATGATGCATAAATGTTGATGATATCAGGCGTAACATTTGATAACGGCACAAAATTCTTTGTAAACACAAGTTTGTAAGGCCCTTTACACGTGAACCGAAGTACTCCCACGTAATCCAACAACATCATCGGCTGGGGGACACTTTCCCCTTTCCGATAATTGTATTGGTTTGCGTGGGCGTACTTCGGTTCGCGTGTAAAGGGCCTTACAACTTTTGTTTACAAAAGTGTTTGTGCCGTTATCAAATGTTACGCCTGATATTATTTGCAACTTTCTAGAATAATTTTGTAAAGTACCTTTTTGCTGATGTTAGATATGAGAGATACATGATAGTGAAACATCTAGGGAACCCCACATTTATAAACAGTAGTGTACGCTAAGCTGACGACGTTCTTCGCGAAGCAAATAAATATTTCTTTCTTCTGAAAGTAGGGATGATCACATCTAATGAGAATGATATGTATCGTAGTCGCAAGTAATTGTGGCTTTTCATATCTGCCGGAAATTGAGTGTTACACTATCTATATAAAGTTTCCGAGGTTTGTCAAACTAACCAAAAGCTATTACTATTACTTCTATTACAGATAATACGTCAGTATAATTCGATAATAGCTAAACAACATTATTTCAGGAGTCTTTTAGTGTAAAAATTATAAATTATAATCATGAATGTCTCAAAAAACAGGTTGCTCTGATTTTTTATATCAGTTAGAAAATTAGCGGAAGCGATAATCGCTATCGAAAATGTTCCTTGTGGATTAACTAAAATGTGCCCAACTCTGAACAAAGCATTACCTTTTTACAACAGTTGAGAAAGGTTTTCACTTTATCAATAAATGTTACTGACATTTGGGATAAAGCAATTGCCTATGTTGTAACTAACTGATGCATTTTTTTTCTGCTGATATAAGTTATGCAAAGTTTCAGCAAGTCTGCAAAGTCTTGTAATTATCGGCTGTACACTGAAAATAAAATTTCGTTTATACAACGAAATCGCTCGTTTGTTCTACGAATTTATTCGTTGTTTTCTGCAACGAAATGGATTTGTACATTGTATGAAGCTAGTTTCGTTAGAACTGCCACACTCGCTATCGCTACACCCAACCAGCGGTCCACAAGTGTTGGTTGTCGAAATTGAAAAATGTGGAGTGTGTTAGTGAGGATGGTTAAAAATTACTTCATCATTGGAAGGAATAAATGACAAAACATAAAATTAGGCTTCAGACAGAACTCGACTCATGAACCTTGCCGATCGTTGGATCTGTGCTTTTTCCATCGCTCTATCTGTGCTATGAGAAGAGGTAAAGCTAAAGGCAAATAAGAAGCACTCATGGAGCGGTACTTCGATTTCTCTTACTTTTTCTGCTGCTTGCATGTATTTTTTTTCTCTAACATAAAACCACTGCGATGATTTATTGTGGTAGCTTGCATGGATTGGTCAAACCGACAATATTTTCTAAAAAAAAATATCCCATCTCCAACACACAATCAGCACTTTAGGAGACAATAAGCGCAGTTGTTGGTTTGATTGTACGAAGATGTATTTGTATATTATACGAATAAGGCGTTATATTGACATTGCGCCAGATGACAGGAAAAACGAATGTTTCGTACCATTTATGAAAGATGTGTAAAAATGAATATCGTGTATGTACGATATTCATTTTTACGAAACGGTTTTCAGAGAAATAACGAAAATACATTTTCAGTGTAATATCGTAATTATTAATTGAATCAGCTCGGTGAGATCTACATCTTACAACAAATCACACCGTCAATAGGGACTCTATCCGCATCGCGGAGCTTTTTGAGGTATTGGCAATTATACCATATGAAGTTTTGAATGTGATTCTTAGATACGGAAATCAATAATACCTGCTGTGTAGATTATATAGTCAATATCAAAGTGGGAGGATATTTTGCTTATTGCTTGTATTGCTTCCCAAACAATATTTATATGTTTACTCCAAACAAAGAAAACACAAGTAACCTAGCTAGTTTCATCGACCTGCAGAGAACACTATGTTTCCCAGTGCATATTTGGACCCATTGTCATTCAGGGCGAAATGGAGGATGTAGGGAAAGGCATTTTATTTCTTGATGACCTTTTTCATTATCAACAACTTGAATTATTTTTTGCTAAACATACGACACCACTATTCACATGCTTCAGTCAGCCGTCCGCAAAAATCATGTGAGCCGAAAGCTTCTCGCGCGCATTCGTGTTTAGTACAGTTTTTTTTCTTTTCCATGCCTTGTTCGCCATGTACCGGTACAACGGGAAAATGGTATGCATGAAATGAAAATGGAAAAACGATGCGAGGAAAGTCGGAAAATTGTACTTTGAAGTACACCAAAAGATTCCTGACATTCTCACGAATCTTCTAGTATATAATTATCTGGTACTTTAGAATAAAGATCACGAGCTATCAGAGGGGAAAGATAGAACATGGTGTCTACACCTATGCAATCACGTGGCCGGAATTGGGTGGTCTTCATGTCGGAAAAGCAACCCAGTTTTTTTGTGGGTTGGATTTTCCTAAAAATTTTCCAACTATCATGTTGCCAGAAAGTTATGCTAGAGCGTAGTGTGCTTCGATTTTTCGATTAGTTTATTGTTCTAGCTAATTTTTGCGGGTTTTTCCAGATGTTCTAAAAAATCCCAGCAAGGGAATAATATCAATAATACTTCCAGACGGGGGCCTTAAACTGACATACGAAGAGATGTTGTATATAAGGTTAGCAAGTTTTCACCAAGTTTTTTTTATAAATATGTTATAAACAGATAATTGAGACATTCAAAACCGAATTATAACTTCAAGATAAACAGCATGTCAGAAAGGTTGAATACTTCACAAAAACAATACAACGGGTCTAAAACAAGACGTTTTGCAAGCAATTAATATAGAACTTATTCACAACTGGGATTTGTTTTATTTGTCAAGAACGATGTTGCAAGTGATACTTGGGAACGGACCGTCAGAAAATTGTAAGATACTGCGAGAAAAAATCTAATGCATTTCAAGACTTGTCAAGAGTTCCTCAGGGCTCGCACTTGGGACCTCTTCTTTTCATTTTGTACGTTAACGATATCTCTCTTATTTTGAAAAAGCTCAAAGTGCTTATTCATGCTGATGAAGTACATGTTTTTTTTAGACGTGGTGTTGTAAAAGTTTGTTTGATAAAATAAATAATATATAAAATAAAAGATTTTCGAGTTTTTCTAGATTCTAAATAAGCATTTGTGGATCATTATAACACAATAATTCTTAGAGCAGGCAATTCATATTTATTTTATAAAGCAATTGTATTTTATAAAGCGTTTTGGTTTCCACTTTACACCTTACACAATTGAACGAATAGAGTCAATCCAAAAGTAGTTTTTATTATATGAGTTAATTGGGATGGACAGCATTTCTTCTCCCATCTTATGAAGCATGTTGCTTGTTAATCAATATTCAGGTATTGAAAGAGCATCGGTATAACAAATATGGTCTCTTCCGTAAACAATATAGCTTCGCAACGCATTGACTCAGGTTATTTATTATCAAGACTTAATTTGTATGCACCTTTTCGAAAATTGCGTAATATACATTTGATCGCGGTAGATCGCCACCGCACTAGCTACGCGAAATATGGATCGATAAGTCAGATGATATCTATATATAATGAAAACTGTGAAATGATAGACCTAAATATCTTCATTCCTTTATTTAACGTCGGTCTCTGTTCCGCAATCTAGTGCCAATCACCGACGGACATCGATTGCCATCCATTGACGGCAATCAAATGTGCAGGAAGGCAGCTTCCACACCTGCGTAGGATATCGCACCCATTCAACACACATACATGGGGCGGGACCAACGGCTTTACTTCCCTTCCGAAGGAAGACGTGACCAGAGATTTTTATGCCACAGAAAAATCCCACCGACCTCGGCTGGGATTGAACCCAGACCCACTGGGGTGTGAGAAAGCAGTCACGCTTACCACTACACCACCGGCGCCGGCCTATAGACCTAAATATGTCACCGCTAAAATTGAAAAATAATTCCAAGCACTGCGAAATCATAGATCATAAGTAATGATATTATAATGTAATCTACGCTTTTGATTAACGACTTAACAAATAAATAAATAAATTGATAAATTGATATAATATTTCCTTATCAAATCGAAATTAATTAAAATTCTTATGAAGATCTTCGGTCAGTACGAATGCATTTCAAAATATAATAATCGTAGATCTTCAAATGATTAAACATTAAAAATAATTCCTTTGAATATTCTCTCATCATATGAGGTTGATTATGAATACTTCCGAACTATCAAAAATTATATCGAAGACCTTGGACTAATAAAAAAATTGAAATCGAGTTCTCCATATATTTCTTTATCATATAAAAAAAATCCTTGGTTTGTTTCCGTCGATCTTGTTTTCCGTACTGAGTACCAATGCTACCGACACCAGTGAGATAGTTTCCACACCTGGACACTACATATCGACCCATCAACTCATGGACTGGGGACCAACGGTTTAAATTCCGTTCCGAAGGAAGGCGTGATAAGAAATTTTATTCCTCAGAAAACCCCTGTGGTGCCGACTTGGATTGAAGCCAGGCCTTTTGGGATGAGAAGGAATCACGCTCACCATACACCACCGGCGCCCCTTTTATAACAAATATATCAGCAATTCTTCTGAAGATCTTCAGTCAATAAGAACGTATTTTCATAATAAAGTGTTGATCAGGAATCATGTCTAAGATCTGTAAACGGTCAGAAATTGAAATAAAATCCTTTGAATATTCAAATTTTTGCTACATTCTATCTGACCGACGATCATCATAATAATTCCTGATCACTTTGATATGATGAGCGAATATATGGAGAATCGATTTCAATTTCCTGTAAGTCGTAAGTCTTCGGTATAAACTCTGATAAATTGGAGGAATTACTGATCAACCTCATATGGGGCGCTAATATTCAAAAGATTTAATTTCAACTATCTTCGACTAACCATCTTTATATTTTAAAAATACATTCTAACTGACCGAAGATTGTCGGAAGAAGACTTGATATGAGAAGCTAATATATGGAGAATACAATATAAATTTTTCTATAAGTTGGAAGTCCTCGAAATAATTTCTTATAAATCGGAAGAATTTCTGACCAATCTCATATGATGTAAGAATATTCTAATGGTTTTATTTCAAGATCATTTGAAGATCGTCTACATGGCTCCTGATCAATGCTAAATTTTGAAAATACATTCTTACAGACCAAAGATAATCAGAAGGACTCCCGATCACTCTGATATGACCAGGAAATATATGGAGAACTCGGTTTCAATCTCCGATCGTGAATCTTCGTATCATTTTTTTTTTAATGAATTATTTGTCAAACTGACAATGTTGGATAGTATAAAATTTTTGATGATTTGGAAGTCTTCTATATGATTCCTAATCATTATTACATTTTGTAAATACATTCTTACTGACCAAAAATGTCCAGAACAATTTCTGTTCAATTTTATGGAAAAAGGATATACATGGAGAGCTCGATTTCAATTCTTCTTTTAATCGAAGGCCTTCGGTATAATATATGATAATTCGGAAGAATTCCTGACCACTTTGATATGATGAAGGAATAATGGATTTGGATTTACGATCAGTCGTAGGCCTTTGATATAATGTATGATAATTCGGAAGAATTCCTGGTACATTTGATATGGTCATGGAATAAGGAGAACTCGATTTCAATTTCTGGTCAGAAATAGTTTTTTTTTTAAATAATTTCTGATAATTCGAAAGAATTCCTGATCAACCTGATTTGATTGAGATATATATGGAAACTCGGTTGCAATTGTTCTATTAGTCGAAGACCTTCAATATAATTTCTGATAATCCGGAATAATTTCTGAACACTTTGATAGGGTACATAGGGTACACATTATGGTGAAATCGATTTCAATTTCCAATCAGTCATAGGGTTTCCATATAACTTCTGATAGTTTGGAAGAATTTCTGACCATCCTTGTATTTTGAAATATATTCTAACTGCCCGAATGTCTTCAGAAGGATTTCTGATCAATTTGATGTGTTGATGGAATATATGGAGAACTCAATTTCAATTTCCGATTAGTCATAAGTTTTATATATAATTTCTGATTATTCGGAAGAATTAATGATCAATTTGATGTGATGAGGGAATATGCAGGATTCGATTTCAATTCCCGATAAGTCGTAGGTCTTCGATAGATAAGATAAGATTTTGAAGAACTCCTGTTCAGTTTGATATGATGAAAGAATATATGGAGATCTCAATTTCAATTTCCGATCCGTCGTAGGTCTTCGATATAATTTTTGACATTTCGGAAGAATTCCTGATCAATTTGATATGATGAGCGAACTAGCGGAAAAGGACACGTGGACCTACGAACATGTGCTCTGGTAGCAAAGGAACAAGAAAATGTGGCAACGTGGTAAAACAAATGCGTAATTGCTGATTGCTTCTTTACTATGTCCGTGACGAATTTACAGCGAGAATGTTTGGCGCATGGTTTGGAAATTGAAAAACCATGCTACAAATTTTCGAGAATCATATGTTTATGTATACCATCATGTTGTGCATAGTCTGCAGAATGTCTTGGTATAAAAATATGGTATATTTTCTTGGAAAATTCTCGGGAAAACATAGGCGCAAGATTGCATTTCCTTGCGCGCACACTGACGGGAGAAATAGCCAGTAGTATCAAACACCCCACGTGCATATTCTCTTTGGGTGGAAATGCCACTTTCCCGGAAAAAGCACGCCACTTGAAGTTGAATGCACTTTTCCACCCAAATTTTACACACTAGAAAAACAAAATCCTTGGCTACAATCGGACGGAATTTGTTTCCCGATATTTGCTTTCCTTCACCGGATTTTCGGGACGTTTCCTGGAAAACCACCCTAATCACAGACAAACGGCTCAAAATGTCCGAACGATGGCCTTAATCCTGTGAAGGAAAGCGAATATCGGGAAACAAATTCCGTCCGATTGTAGCCAAGGATTTTGTTTTCCTAGTGGGGTAAAATTTGGGTGGAAAAGTGCATTCAACTTCAAGTGGTGTGCTTTTTCCGGGAAAGTGGCATTTCCACCCAAAGAGAATATGCACGTGAGTGTATATGTGCGCGCAAGGAAACGCAATCTTGCGCCTATGTTTTCCCGGGAATTTTCCAAGAAAGTATACCATATTTTTATACCAGGACATTCTGCAGACTATGCACAACATGATGGTATACATAAACATATGATTTTCGAAAATTTGTAGCATGGTTTTTCAATTTCCAAACCATGCGCCAAACATTCTCGCTGTAAATTCGTCACGGAAATAGTAAAGAAGCAATCAGCAATTACGCATTTGTTTTACCACGTTGCCACATTTTCTTGTTCGTAGGTCCACGAGTCCTTTTTCGCTAGTTCGCTCATCATATCAAATTGATCAGGAATTCTTCCGAATGTCAAAAATTATATCGAAGACCTACGACGGATCCGAAATTGAAATTGAGATCTCCATATATTCTTTCATCATATCAAACTGAACAGGAGTTCTTCAAAATCTTATCTTATCTATCGAAGACCTACGACTTATCGGGAATTGAAATCGAATCCTGCATATTCCCTCATCACATCAAATTGATCATTAATTCTTCCGAATAATCAGAAATTATATATAAAACGTATGACTAATCGGAAATTGAAAATGAGTTCTCCATATATTCCACCAACACATCAAATTGATCATAAATCCTTCTGTAGACATTCGGGCAGTTAGAATATATTTCAAAATACAAGGATGGTCAAAAATTCTTCCAAACTATCAGAAGTTATATGGAAACCCTTCGATTGATTGCAAATTGAAATCAAATTCTCCATTAATTCCTTGATCATATCATATTGGAATTATCAGGAATTATTCCGAATAATAAGAAATTATATCGGAAAATGAAATCGAGTTCTCCATATGTTCCCTCATCACATCAAATTGATCAGGATTTCTTCCAAATTATCAGAATTAATATCGAACACGTATGACTAATTGGAAATTGAAATTGAGTTCTCCATATATTCCATCAACATATCAAATTAATCAGAAATCCTTCTGAAGAACTTCGGGCAGTTCGAATGTATTTCAAAATACAAGGATGATCAGGAATTATTTCGAAATTTCACCGAAATATCAGAAGTTATATAAAAACCCTATGACTGATTGGAAATTGAAATCGATTTCACCATAATGTGTACCCTATGTACCATATCAAAGTGTTCAGAAATTCTTCCGGATTATCAGAAATTATATTGAAGGTCTTGGACTAATAGAACAATTGCAACCAAGTTTCCATATATATCTCAATCAAATCAGGTTGATCAGGAATTCTTTCGAATTATCAGAAATTATAAAAAAAAACTTCCTGATCAGAAATTAAAATCGAGTTGTCCTTATGCCCTTACCATATCAAATTGATCAGGAATTCTTTCGTGTGACCAACAATTGTATCGAATACCTACGAATGGTGGGAAATTGAAATCGAGTTTTATCAGGACATCTTCCGAATTATCAGAAATTATATCGAAGACCTACTACTGATCGGAAATTGAAATCGAATGATCCATATACACCCTAGCAAAGTGATAATGAATTCTTCCGAATTATCAGAAATCATATTCAAAGCCTTCGACTTATAGAATAATTGTCATCGATTTTTCCATATAGGTATATCTTTATCATATCAGGTTGATCGGCTATACTTCCGAATTATCAGAAATTATATCGAACACATACGGCTAATTGGAAATTAAAATTGAGTTCCCCAAATTTCCCTCATCATATCAGATTTATAAGGAATTCTTCCGAATCAGCAGAAATTATAAAAAAGACCAATTACTGATCGGAAATTGAATTCGAGGTCTTTGAATATTTCCTCATTATATCAAAGTGATCAGGAATTCTTCCGAATTGTCAGAAATTAAATCGAAAATCTACGACTGATCGGAAATTGAAATCAATTCTCCGTACATTCATCACATCAAATTGATCAGGAATTATTGCGAATTATCAGAAATTATACCTAACACGTATGACTAATCGGAAATTGAAATCGAGTTCTCCATATATTCCATCAATATATCAAATTGATCAGAAATCCTTCTGAAGACATTCGGGAAGTTAGACTGATTTTAAAAATACAAGGATGGTCAGGAATTATTTTGAAATTCTTCCAAATTATCAGAGGTTATATGGAATCCCTACGACTGATTGGAAATTGAAATCACATTCTCCATTAATTCCCTCATCATATCATATTGATCAGAATAGTTTACGAATTATCAGAAATTGCCACTGATTGGAAATTGAAATCGAGTTCTCCATATATTCCATCATCACATCAATTGATGAGGAATTCTCCCGAATTATAAGAAATTACATCGAAGACCTACGACTGACGGGAAATTGAAATTGAGTTCTCCATATATTCCATCAACATATCAAATTGATCAGAAATCCTTCTGAAGATCTTCGGGCAGTTAGAATGTATTTCAAAATACAACGATAGTCAGGATATATTTCGAAATTCTTCCGAATTATCAGAAGTTAGTTGGAAGCTTTACGGCTGATCAGAAATTGGTATCGAGTTCTCCGTATATTTTCTTATCATGTTTAATTGATCATAAATTTATCTGAAGATCTTTTCAGTTGGAATGTATTTCAAAATATAAGGATCTCAGGAATAATGTCGAGACCTTCAAATGACCAAACATTGAATCTACATCGTTTGAATAGTATCCCACCATATAAGAATGATCAGGAATTATTCCAAATTCTCGCATCATATAAAATTCTTTCGAATCATCAGAAATTATATAGAAGCCTTACGGCTGATCAGAATTTTTTTTCTCCGAAACACTTTTTATTGTAATTCTGGTTTATTGTAAGAATTTCAATCACATGAATAGTGCATCGCAATTTCATAAAAAAAAAAAAAATAGGAAGTCATTATCCAATCTTAATCTAAAGAATTTGAGTGTGTGTGGGTGAAAACAAATATAGCAGGTGAAACTTTTTTATTCGCCACATATTATGATTGACATCCCACTGCGACCTAGCAAGAAGTACAGTCGACTTGTTTCGCGCTCCGGTATTTCGGAAGTTTTCTCGGTATTCGGTTGGTTTAAATTATCAGTTTTTTCTCGCTTAGTGATTACTGGCATAGTACCCGGCTAAACAATTATCTGAAAGTGAGTTTTTTTCTGAGAAGAAAGTGTGTTTTCGGCATCATCGGAAGGAAAATTGTTTTTGCGATTGCCAATTCGCCAACCATTTTGCCATCGGTGCGTGATCACGCATACCTGCACACAGATCATCGTCATCGAGTGTCAGCATCTGCCTCCGCATTTATACCGGTCATCCATCATCGTGTGTCCAGCTGAGTGCCGAGCCTAATACAAGCACACCACTACAAAGATCGCCCGCACACGCGCATCGAAGGTCACCCACGCTGCGCGTCGCTCCGCTGCTGCTGTGTAATCACTCGGTGGTAGTAGTATAGCAGATAAGTTTTTTTTTCCTGTTTCTTTCTCTCGCCCATCAGTTAAATTTAATTTTGTGTTTCTGTGTTTGTAGTTTTTTTCTGTTTATTGTGTCTGTGTGGTTTTAAGCATCGTTTCAGTGGTAGAGCGTTTACCGCTCCCACTAGTACGGCAAAATGGACGTCTCGTCAGAAGACGATATGGACATTTTGTCGGAAGATGAAACCAGTTTGCCACTCGATGGCAAGAAAAGACGAAAACGTCCTGTCATTCATGGTTCGTCTCAGAAAAGCCCCCGATCGCGAGCCTATCCAGATGACTCGACTGGGCCATGGGTTGTCTACTTTCAGCCCAAAAACAAACCTTTGAACTTGATGCAAATTTCCACTGATCTGACGAAGCGATACTCGGCCGTGACCGAAATCACGAAGGTTAGGCATAATAAACTTCGTGTTGTCGTTTCTAACCTGAAGCAGGCTAACGAGATTGCTGCCTCCCAGCTCTTTACGATTGAGTACAGAGTTTACATACCAGCTCGTGATGTGGAGATCGAAGGTGTGGTCACCGAAGCGAGTCTGACCCCCGAGATCTTGGAGAAGCAGGCGGTTGGCCGTTTCAAGAACCCCTTGCTCCCCCCGGTGAAGATACTGGATGTCCAAAAACTGGGCTCAGTATCTGTCAGCGAGGGTAAAAAGAGTTTTACCCCCACAGACTCGTTTCGCGTGACCTTTTCTGGTTCAGCCCTTCCTCAGTACATCGAGTTGGGAAAACTTCGGCTACCTGTGCGCTTGTTTGTTCCTCGGGTCATGATCTGCCAAAACTGCAAACAGTTGGGACATACGGCCTCTCACTGTGGCAGCAAGGCACGCTGTTCCAAATGCGGGGAGAAGCACGAGGATGGCGCCTGCACAGTCACGGCACCAAAATGCGTGTACTGCAAAGGATCTCCTCCTCATGGTCTCTCGTCGTGTCCGGTGTATAAACAACGCGGGGAAAAACTAGAGCGCTCTCTTAAAGAACGTTCCAGGCGGTCTTTTGCAGAAATGCTTAAGACAGCCAAGCCATCGACCAACGAAACAAATCCCTTCGCTCTTTTGTCAGATGACGAGTCTGGCTCTGACTTGGCTGAGGAGGGAGTTTCTTTCAGTTTTCCGGAAGGTTCTGCCCGGAAACGAAAACGCATCCGTTCGCGGAAAGTTGCAGATCAAGAACCCCAAATCAGCTTGCCCAAATCAAGGAGTGGTGGAAAAAAGGAGACTTCTACTCCTCCTGGATTCCGCAGAACTGATTATACCCAGGATTTTCCACCTCTCCCGGGGACATCCAAAACCCCCGATGCCCCAATTTTCAGAACACAAGCCCCTTCTTCATCTGGGTTGTTCTCATTTGATAACATTGTGGACAGTATCCTCAATTACCTCGATATTTCTGATCCTCTGAAAAGCATTGTTCTGGCAATGCTTCCTACTGTGAAAACCCTCTTGAAGCAGTTGACATTGAAGTGGCCCCTCCTTGCAGCAATCATCTCCTTCGATGGATAATTTTCCAAACGAGGTCGGGGATTTGATCACTGTTCTACAGTGGAATTGTCGAAGTCTTATTCCTAAGATAGAATCGTTTAAGTTTTTGGTTCACAATAATGATTGTGATGCATTTGCTCTGTGTGAAACTTGGCTCTCTTCAGATATCGATCTTCCTTTTCATGATTTTAACATTATTCGACTGGATCGTGAGGATTCGCGTGGAGGAGGAGTACTTTTGGGGATCAAAAAGTGCCATTCCTTCTATAGAGTGAATCTTCCACAATTTCCAGGTATTGAAGTTGTCGCATGTCAGGCTTTTGTTAAAGGCAAGAGCCTTTGTATTGCTTCTGTGTATATTCCTCCCCGAGTTTCGATTAGTCAAAAACAACTTTCAGATATCTGTTCAGTTCTTCCTACTCCACGGTTGATTATGGGAGATTTTAATTCCCACGGTACAGGCTGGGGGGAACTGTATGATGACAACCGTTCTACTTTGATATATGACCTCTGTGATAACTTCAATATGACAATTCTTAACAATGGAGAAGTAACACGTCTGGCTGGTCCATCCTCAAATGGAAGTAGATTAGACCTCACACTTTGCTCTAATTCATTATCGTTGGATTGCACGTGGAATGTGATCCAAGATCCCCACGGTAGTGATCACTTGCCGATCAAAGTTTCAGTTGCCAGTGGGTTCAATCCGTCGGAACCCGTTAACGTCGCGTACGACCTCACCCGTAATATCGATTGGACAACGTTCAAGACCGCGATAGATGAAGCCGTGTCGTCGGTAGAAGAGCTTCCACCGTTGGAGGAATATAACTTCCTCTCCAATCTGATCTTGGACAGCGCGCTTCGAGCTCAAACTCGGCCGGTTCCAGGAACGTCTTTTCGTAGGAAACCTCCTACCCCTTGGTGGGACCAGCAATGCACTGAGGTTTATCGTAAAAAGTCCGACGCGTTTAAGCTTTTCCGGAAACGCGGAACACCCGAGTATTTCGAAGCGTACTCGACTCTTGAACACGAACTCAAGAGCCTCATCAAAGCCAAGAAACGCGGATACTGGCGGCAATTCGTGGACGGTTTATCGCGCGAAACGTCGATGAATACGCTTTGGAACACGGCGCGAAGGATGCGTAACCGGTCTTCAAACAACGAGAGCGAGGAGTACTCGGATCGGTGGATTCTCAAGTTCGCGCGAAAAGTATGTCCTGATTCCGTGCCGGCACAGATGATTCCTCGCGAAACGACGAATTCGGTAGACGAGATCAGCCAGCCTTTTTCAATGCTGGAGCTCTCACTCGCGCTCCTTTCGTGTCGCAATTCGGCTCCGGGGGCTGATAGGATCAAGTTCGACTTGTTGAAGAACCTCCCAGACGTCGCTAAGAGGCGCATGTTGAACTTGTTTTGTCAGTTCCTGGAGTTCAATATTGTTCCAGATGATTGGAGGCGAGTGAGAGTTATAGCCATTAAAAAGCCTGGAAAACCCGCGTCAGATCATAACTCGTATCGTCCCATCGCGATGTTATCGTGCATTCGAAAATTGTTGGAGAAAATGATCCTTTTTCGCCTCGACAAATGGGTTGAGACGAACCACCTACTCTCAGATACTCAATTTGGTTTCCGTAGGGGTAAGGGAACGAACGACTGTCTCGCGTTGCTTTCCACAGAAATCCAGTTGGCTTTTGCTAAAAAAGAGCAAATGGCTTCTGTGTTCTTGGATATTAAGGGGGCTTTTGATTCAGTATCGGTTGAAGTCCTTTCAGACAAACTCCACGCTTGTGGCCTTTCCCCATTAATTAATAACTTTTTGTACAATTTGCTGTCAGAGAAACATATGAGCTTTTCTCATGGAAACTCTACAGCTTCTCGATTTAGTTACATGGGTCTCCCCCAGGGCTCATGTTTAAGCCCCCTTTTGTATAATTTCTACGTCAGAGAAGTTGACAATTGTCTAAGTGACAACTGCACGTTGAGACAACTTGCAGATGACGGAGTAGTGTCAATGACAGGGCTCAAAGAGGTCGACCTGCAAGGACCCTTACAGGATACCTTAGATAATTTGTCTACTTGGGCTATCGAGCTAGGTATCGAATTCTCCTCGGAGAAAACTGAGTTGGTCGTTTTTTCTAGGAAGCATAGCCCAGCACAACCGAAGCTTCAACTTTTGGGTAAGCCGATCACTCAGTCCATGTCTTTCAAATATCTTGGGGTCTGGTTCGATTCCAAATGCACCTGGAGATCCCACATTGAGTATCTGAGACGAAAATGCCAACAAAGGATCAATTTTCTCCGAACAATTACCGGAACGTGGTGGGGAGCTCATCCGCAAGATCTTCTAACGTTGTACCGGACAACGATTTTAGCGGTTTTGGAGTACGGTAGTTTTTGCTTCCAGTCGGCGGCTAAAACTCACATCATCAAACTGGAACGTATCCAGTATCGTTGTCTTCGTATCGCGTTAGGATGCATGCACTCGACTCATACGATGAGTCTCGAAGTGTTGGCGGGCATGTTGCCACTATCGGATCGGTTTTCGGAATTGTCCCTCAGGCTCCTCACCCGTTGTGAAGTTATGAACCCACTGGTAATCGAAAACTTTGAGAAGCTTCTTGAGCTAAACCCTCAAACTCGTTTTATGTCATTGTACTACGTGTACATAACTCAGGATGTCAGCCCTTCACAGCATAATCCCCATCGTGTATTTCAGTTAGTTTTGATTTATCTATGACGCGGGAGATTCGTGGAATCCCAGAACATCATCGTTCCATGATTGTTCCGTCAATTTACGCTGCAAAGTTTGGCCAAGTTGATTCCGCAAGATCGTTCTTCACAGATGGATCACTAATAGAGTCGTCCGCTGGTTTTGGTATTTTTAACGAATTTCATAGCGCCTCTCGAATGCTTCAAGCTCCTTGTTCCATATATGTTGCTTAACTGGCGGCAATATATTATACGCTAGAAACGATCGCCTCACTTGCACCAGACCATTATTTTATTTTTACGGATAGTCTCAGTTCTGTCGAGGCTATTCGCTCTATGAGGCCGGTAAAGCACTCCTCGTATTTTCTCATGAAAATACGAGAGCTTTTAAGTGCTTTATCTTTAAGATCTTTTGTCATCACCTTTGCATGGGTCCCATCTCATTGCTCGATTCCGGGCAATGAGATGGCTGACTCACTTGCTAAGGTGGGCGCTATGGAAGGCGATATTTACGATCGACAAATCGCCTACGATGAATTTTTCTTCATTTATCGTCAACAGTCACTCGTCAGCTGGCAGAATAAGTGGAGTGAAGGGAGTTTGGGACGATGGCTATATTCGATCATCCCTAAGGTGTCGAAGAGTCCTTGGTTCAAGGGGTTGGATGTGGGTCGAGACTTCATTCGTCTGATGTCTCGCCTCATGTCCAATCACTATTCGTTAAACGCTCACTTGTTTCGTGTTGGGCTGGGAGACAGCAATCTCTGTGAATGTGGGCAAGGTTACCAAGACGCCGATCACATCCTTTGGTCTTGTGCTGAGCATCGTGGAGTCAGATCTGAGCTGTGCGATTCCCTTCGGGCTCGAGGTAGACAACCTAATGTTCCAGTTCGGGATATTTTGGCTAGACGTGACCTGGAGTTTATGAAACTCATATATGTTTACTTTAAGAATACTAACCTTAGATTGTAAGTTTGATTAACCTTGTGTTTAGTTTGTGTATTGTGCGTGTAGTTTTTTTTTAATGTTTGTTTTCAAGATGAATAGAAATAAGTTCATGTTTTAGGATTAATTAAATATTTGTATAATAAATCATATTTCAAACCTCCTTCTCCCTTTCCCCACCCAAAAAATTGTAAATCTCCACTAACCTCGAGACGACCGCGAGTAATCGGTTCAATTCCTTTAACTCTAGATTTAAGACAATAATCATGTATAATGAAAATGATAACTCGGCTCTGTAAAGTTTATTCGATTGAGCCTGTACAAATAAATTAATATATAAAAAAAAAAAAAAAATATTTTGATTGTAATATTTCTATTGAAATATTCTTCCAAATAGCCGAATAAATAGTATCTTAATTTTCTCCTGAAATTAAAATTCATATCTATGGCATTTTCAATCAACGCATGCTGATTTCATTCATTTCTGATTCAGAAAATGAGAGCATTCTGCTCGCAGTCATTGGTGTAAATGAGACATTGCAGTTTATTTAAAAAAAATTGTTTTCTTAGGACTAAACCAAATAAATCAAGTAAAAATCAGCAGAATCGCTTTCAAGATTTTTTACTTAGTCTAGTCACACGATAAAAGCGCAAGAGGTGATGTCTTTATAAAACACATATGTTATGGTAAATATAATTGGCTAGCGCAACTTAATTATAATTACAACGCAACCTACTAATTTGGGCATGTTGTAAATAAATTTCATCCTTCCAACGAATGGATTTTTTTATGTTTCCATCATCAATTAACAAAAGTTATTATTCTGGGGTATTTAATTGTGTGAAAAAAGGGCATAAAATGAGATCTCATACTCCCAATGCACATGCAATTTTTTGGAGAATCTTTACATTCTACTTTCAAAAAACTCATGGGCTCTTTAGAAAAAGCTTGATACTGTTAATAGAATTGTACACCATATTCTTGATAAAATTCCCAATTTTTGCAAACATCTTTTTTTTTTGGGAAAAAATAGAATGTCAACATATTTTTAGTTATCTTACGTTTTTCTTCTACACACCATACTTGGGATGATAAAACATGAATGAAATGTATTCGAAAAACAAGAACATTACTTGTATCATATAATGAAGTTATAATTCGGTATTGCAACTCTTAATTACCTGTTTATAACACATTTATAACTGATGGTATTTGATGAAAATTTGCTAGTCATGTGTACCACTGAAATATAACTTATTACTTTCATATTTTAAATAAGTTATATTTAAGATGTATTCATATTTGCTCACGTTTCTAAAACAGACATACGAAAAGATGTTGTTTATAAGGCTAGCAAGTTTTCACCAAGTTTTTTTTTTATAAATATGTTGTAAACTGATAATTGAGATATTCAATACCGAATTATAACTTCAAGATAAACAGCATGTCAGAAAGGTTGAATACTTCACAAAAACAATACAACGGGTCTAAAACAAGACGTTTTGCAAGCAATTAATATAGAACTTATTCACAACTGGGATTTGTTTTATTTGTCAAGAACGATGTTGCAAGTGATACTTGGGAACGGACCGTCAGAAAATTGTAAGATAGTGCGAGAAAAAATCTAATGCATTTCAAGACTTGTCAAGAGTTCCTCAGGGCTCGCACTTCGAACCTCTTCTTTTCATTTTGTACGTTAACGGTATCTCTCTTATTTTGAAAAAGCTCAAACTGCTTATTCATGCTGATGAAGTACATGTTTTTTTAGACGTGGTGTTGTAAAAGTTTGTTTGATAAAATAAATAATATATAAAATAAAAGATTTACGTGTTTTTCCAGATTCTAAATATGCAATTGTGGATCATTATAACACAATAATTCTTAGAGCAAGCAATTCATATTTATTTTATAAAGCAATTTTATTTTATAAAGCGTTTTGGTTTCCACTTTACACCTTACACAATTGAACGAATAGAGTCAATCCAAAAGTAGTTTTTATTATATGAGTTAATTGGGATGGACAGCATTTCTTCTCCCATCTTATGAAGCATGTTGTTTGTTAATCAACATTCATTGAAAGAGCATCGTCTCTTGGTCTCTTCCGTAAACAATATAGCTTCGCAACGCATTGACTCAGGTTATTTATTATCAAGACTTAATTTTTATGCACCGTTTCGAAAATTGCGTAATAGACATTTGTTCGCGGTAGATCGCCACCGCACTAGCTAAGCGAAATATGGACCGATAAGTCAGATGATATCTATATATAATGAAAACTGTGAAATGATTGTCCTTAATATGTCACCGCTAAAATTGAAAAATAATTCCAAGCACTGCGAAATCATAGATCATAAGTAATGATATTATAATGTAATCTACGCTTTTGATTAACGACTAACTGAATAAATATATTGATAAATTGATATAATATTTCCTTATCAAATCGAAATTATTAAAAATTCTTATGAAGATCTTCGGTCAGTAAGAATGCATTTCAAAATATAAGAATCACATGATTAAACATTAAAAATAATTCCATTGAATATTCTCTCATCATATGAGGTTGATTAGGAATACTATCAAAAATTTTATCGAAGACCTTGGACTAATAAAAAAATTGAAATCGAGTTCTCCATATATTTCTTTATCATATAAAAAAAATCCTTGGTTTGTTTCCGTCGATTTTCTTTTGCGTACTGAGTAACAATGCTACCGGCACCAGGGAGATAGTTTCCACACCTGGACCCTACATATCGGCCCATCAACTCATGGACTGGGGACCAACGGTTTAACTTTCCTTCCGATGGAAGGCGTGATAAGAAATTTTATTCCTCAGAAAACCCCGGTGGTGCCGACTTGGATTGAACCCAGGCCTTTTGGGAATCACGCTTACCACTACACCACCAGCGCCCCTTTTATAACAAATATATCAGCAATTCTTCTGAAGATCTTCAGTCAATAAGAACGTATTTTCATAACATAGCGTTGAACAGGAATCATGTCGAAGATCTGTAAACGGTCAGAAATTGAAATAAAATCCTTTGAATATTCGAAGTTTTGCTACATTCTATCTGACCGACGATCATCATAATAATTACTGATCACTTTGATATGATGAGCGAATATATGGAGAATCGATTTCAATTTCCTGTAAGTCGTAAGCCTTCGATATAAACTCTGATAAATTGGAGGAATTACTGATCAACCTCATATGGGACGATAATATTCAAAAGATTGAATTTCAATTTAAGATCATTTGAAAGACTTCGACTAACCATCTTTATATTTTGAAAATACATTCTAACTGACCGAAGATCTTCGGAAGATGACTTGATATGAGAAGCGAATATATGGAGAACACAATATAAATTTTTCTATAAGTTGGAAGTCCTCGAAATAATTTCTTATAATTCGGAAGAATTCCTAACCAATCTCATATGATGTAAGAATATTCAAATGGTTTTATTTCAAGATCATTTGAAGATCGTCTACATGGCTCCTGATCAATGCTAAATTTTGAAAATACATTCTTACAGACCAAAGATAATCAGAAGGACTCTCGATCACTCTGATATGACCAGGGAATATATGGAGAGCTCGATTTCAATCTCCTATCGTAGGTCTTCGTATCATTTATGATAATTCGAATGAATTATTTATCAAACTGACATTGTTGGATAGTATTCAACGGGTTTAAAACAAATTTTTGATTATTTGAAAGTCTTTCATATGATTCCTGATCATTATTACATTTTGTAAATACATTCTTACTGACCAACTGACAATTTCTATTCAATTTGATGGAAAAAGGATATATATGGAGAGCTCGGTTTCAATTCTTCTTTTAATCGTAAGCCTTCGGTATAATATATGATAATTCGGAAGAATTCCTGATCACTTTGATATGATGAAGAAATATATGGAAAACTCGATTTTAAATTCCCACCATTCGTAGGTATTCGATACAATTTTTGGTCACACGAAAGAATTCCTGATCAATTTGATATGGTAAGGGCATAAGGACAACTCGATTTTAATTTCTGATCAGGAAGTTTTTTTTTTATAATTTCTGATAATTCGAAAGAATTTCTGATCAACCTGATTTGATTGAGATATATATGGAAACTTGGTTGCAATTGTTCTATTAGTCGAAGACCTTCAATATAATTTCTGATAATCCGGAAGAATTTCTGAACACTTTGATATGGTACATAGGGTACACATTATGGTGAAATCGATTTCAATTTCCAATCAGTCATAGGGTTTTCATATAACTTCTGATAATTCGGTGAAATTTCGAAATAATTCCTGATCATCCTTGTATTTTGAAATACATTCGAACTGCCCGAAGTTCTTCAGAAGGATTTCTGATTAATTTGATATGTTGATGGAATATATGGAGAACTCAATTTCAATTTCCAATTAGTCATACGTGTTCGATATTAATTCTGATAATTTGGAAGAAATCCTGATCAATTTGATGTGATGAGGGAACATATGGAGAACTCGATTTCATTTTCCGATATAATTTCTTATTATTCGGAATAATTCCTGATAATTCCAATATGATATGATCAAGGAATTAATGGAGAATTTGATTTCAATTTGCAATCAATCGAAGGGTTTCCATATAACTTCTGATAGTTTGGAAGAATTTTTGACCATCCTTGTATTTTGAAATATATTCTAACTGCCCGAATGTCTACAGAAGGATTTATGATCAATTTGATGTGTTGGTGGAATATATGGAGAACTCATTTTCAATTTCCGATTAGGCATACGTTTTATATATAATTTCTGATTATTCGGAAGAATTAATGATCAATTTGATGTGATGAGGGAATATGCAGGATTCGATTTCAATTCCCGATAAGTCGTAGGTCTTCGATAGATAAGATAAGATTTTGAAGAACTCCTGTTCAGTTTGATATGATGAAAGAATATATGGAGATCTCAATTTCAATTTCGGATCCGTCGTAGGTCTTCGATATAATTTTTGACATTCGGAAGAATTCCTGATCAATTTGATATGATGAGCGAACTAGCGAAAAAGGACTCGTGGACCTACGAACAAGAAAATGTGGCAACGTGGTAAAACAAATGCATAATTGCTGATTGCTTCTTTACTATTTCCGTGACGAATTTACAGCGAGAATGTTTGGCGCATGGTTTGGAAATTGAAAAACCATGCTACAAATTTTCGAAAATCATATGTTTATGTATACCATCATGTTGTGCATAGTCTGCAGAATGTCCTGGTATAAAAATATGGTATACTTTCTTGGAAAATTCCCGGGAAAACATAGGCGCAAGATTGCGTTTCCTTGCGCGCACATATACACTCACGTGCATATTCTCTTTGGGTGGAAATGCCACTTTCCCGGAAAAAGCACACCACTTGAAGTTGAATGCACTTTTCCACCCAAATTTTACCCCACTAGGAAAACAAAATCCTTGGCTACAATCGGACGGAATTTTTTTCCCGATATTCGCTTTCCTTCACAGGATTTTCGGGACGTTTCCTGGAAAACCACCCTAATCACAGACAAACGGCTTAAAATGTCCGAACGATGGCCTTAAACCACAACTTTTGTTGAAATTTTAACACAAGGTTCTTCAGCGAACTCAAATCAAGTATAAATGCTAACTTCTGAATATTGCATTGCATAAACGTTCACATATACGGAGATTTTAATCAACGGGCAGCTAATTTTATTGTAGATGACGAAAATGAATCCATTTTGATTCCGATTATGGGGGAAAATGAAACACTTCATACTTTGTTTGAAAAATGCGCAGAAATTGGATTGAATCAAGTAAATGATATAAAAAATCAAAATAACTGCTATTTAGATTTGCTATTTACTACCATGACTGACGATTTTTGCGTATCAGAGTCACCTTCTCCTCTTTGGAAAAATGAAGTGTTCCACACTGCTATTGAATATTCCATAATGATACTTGAAAAAACCGCAATGGTGGATAATAATTTGTCAGACCCCTATTTCGATTTCAGTAAGGCAGACTATGGAGCTATCAAAAATAAATTGAACAGTATAGATTGGCAACTTGTAATCCGTAGTCATGATACAGAACATGCAGTTGATGTATTCTATCAGATTATTTATTCTATTCTAGAACAGACAGTGCCCATGAAGCAAAAGAAAAAAGCCAATGCAAAAACACCAATATGGTACAATAGACAGATAATAAATCTTAGAAACAGAAAGCAGAAAGCTCATAAAGCGTACAAGAGAAACAAAAATGATGAAAATTTTACCTATTATCTTACTATTTGTGACCAACTTAATTTAGAAATTGAAAATGCATATGAAGAGCACAATAGAAAGATTGAAACTAACATTAAGTCAGACCCAAAATCCTTTTTTAACTATGTTAAAGAAAGGCAAAAATCCAAGAGCTTTCCATCCAAAATGCAATTAGACAGTAAGTTGGGCAATACTCCTAGTCAGATTAGTAACTTATTTGCTGACTTCTTTCAGGACGTTTATACAATTCATGATGAGAATGAGCGAGATTATCAATATTTTTCGTATCTCCCCGAGCCAATGAAGAACATCGCAGTGGATAATTTAACTCTCAAGGAAATTATACGTGGTCTTGAAACCTTGGATGCTTCAAAAGGTGCTGGACCGGATGGTTTACCACCTATTTTTTTAAAGTCACTTTCGAAGGAGCTAGCAAAACCTTTGTTCTGGCTGTTTAATTTATCCTTGGAGTCGAGTGTACTTCCTCCGATTTGGAAGGAATCATTTTTAATTCCAATTTTTAAAAGTGGTAAAAAGTCTGATGTAAAAAATTACCGTGGAGTTGCTATATTATCAAGCATTCCTAAATTATTCGAATCCATCATTAATGACAATGTATTCTTACAGATGAGGTCGGTAATTACTAGCAAACAGCACGGATTTGTTAAAGGACGATCTACAACTACCAACTTGATACATTTTGTGTCATACTGTTTAAACTCAATGGATAAAGGAAATTATGTAGAAACGCTATATACTGATTTCAGTAAAGCATTTGACAGAGTTGATATACCACTCTTGCTTTTTAAGCTATCCAAATTAGGCTTCAGTCCTAGGCTACTGAAATGGATCGAGTCGTACTTATCAAGGCGGACGCAAAAGGTAAGATTTGAAGGAAATCTGTCCACCATAGTTAATGTAACATCTGGTGTGCCACAAGGTTCACATCTTGGTCCATTACTGTTTATTTTATTTGTCAACGATATAGAACATATTTTTAAATTTCTTCATGTTTCTATATATGCTGATGACATGAAACTTTTCATGGAGATATCTAAAGCACCTGATCTTCAAATATTTCAACAAGAAATTGACGTTTTTTACACATGGTGTAAGAAAAATTTGTTAGAACTAAATATTAATAAATGCAATTCTATATCGTTCACAAGAAAGCAAGCTGTAATACACGACACAATTACTCTTGGCCAGAAAACAATCCAAAGATCCTATCAAGTCAGAGACTTAGGTGTTATCCTCGACTCCAAGTTAACTTTTGCTGATCACTACAATAACATTATCTACAAAGCAAGCAACATGCTCGGGTTCATTAAAAGATTTAGTTTGCACTTCAATGATCCCTACACAATCAAAACACTTTACGTAGCATATGTGAGGCCTCTTCTCGAATATTGTAGCATAGTTTGGGCTCCATATCATGATACACATGTAAACCGCATTGAATCAGTTCAAAAGCAGTTCTTGTTGTTCGCTCTAAGAAAGTTGGGTTGGACGAGTTTTCCACTTCCATCTTATGAATCGCGTTGTATGCTAATTAATTTAGATGAGCTCAAAAAGCGAAGAGAGTTCGCAATGATTGCTTTTATAAACGATGTGATTTCGCAAAGAGTTAACAGTCCAGAGATTTTGGAAAATATCAATTTTTATGCTCCCACTCGCTCACTGCGGAATAGAAATTTATTTAGCATCAACAATCAAAGAACAGACTATGCCAAAAACAGCCCATTGAATAGAATGATGTCTTGCTATAATACATACTGTGAATATATTGACATAACAATGAATAAAAGTACGCTTAAAAAAACTTTCTTCACGAGGTTAGCTAGGCATCAATAATAAAATATAAATGCTATGCAAGTAATTGAAGTAAAATTGTAACAATTAGCGTTTAAGTAAAACTGTAAAACGGTCTAAACTGATTGACGACTAATAAATAAAAGCCTGCATCATCAGCTTCATCCCAGAACATATAATTTGCATTTTTAGTCTAATTTAAGTTAAATAAAATAAAATAAATAAACTTGCAATTTAAAAGCTAAACACGTACATTAGAAGAAGCATTTGCACAAGTTTGAGAGGTGTTCTGTTTCAAACATATGGTTGGAAATTTTTTAGGTTTATCGGTAAAAAGTAATTACGGTAATTGTGATTGAAAATTGAGCATAATTGTGCATCTCCTAAAAAGATTATTGGTTAAAAATTTTGAAGTCATGAAATAAAAAGAAACATTTTCTGAACTACTTAGGCAATATTTCATTAAAGATAACTTCCAATTTTAGTGGCACCGGTGGTGTAGTGATAAGCGTGATTACCTCTCACCCCAGCAGGTATGGGTTCAATCCCAGTCGGCGCCGCCGGGATGTTTTGAGGCATAACATCTCTGATCACGCCTTCTTTCCGGAGGAAGTAAAGCCGTCGATTCCCTGGTTCATGAGTTGATGGGTCGATAGGTAGGGTCAAGGTGTGGGAGCTGCCTCCCTGGCGACGGGATGTTCTGAGGCATAACATCTCTGATCACGCCTTCTTTCGGGGGGAAGTAAAGCCGTTGGTTCCCTGGTTCATGAGTTGATGGGTCGATAGGTAGGGTCAAGGTGTGGGAGCTGTCTCCCTGGCCTCGGTAGCATTGGTGCTCAGCACGGAAAACAAGATCGACGGAAAACAAATTAAGGAAAATTAAAAACTACACCACCCTAAGTCGAGTGTACCCCATTAGGCATAAATACGTTAGGCATACGGACGTTAGGCATAATGGACGTTAGGCATAATTGACGTTAGGCATAATATACGTTAGGCATAATGGACGTTAGGCATAAAATACCTTGCTGCTGTGAAACTCTAGAAACCTGTTTCGAGCATGATAACAATGCTTAAATTAGGCTAACCGTTGAATAAAAAAATGATACAAGTTAAACAAACAAGCACAGTTTGGAATCCATTATTTATCATATCATAAGTGACGTAGCTACATATTTACTTAGATCCAAGATTAGTAGCGATAGCGGTTAAGTAAACTGGCAATGAAAACTCAGCATAGTTTTGAACTATATCTTGAAATCAATCGTATCTAGAAATAAAAAAAAAAAAACATTTGTTGTAATATATTCTTACACACATATTGCAATTGTCAAAGAAGAAAAGGTTTTCCTCAAAGAACAGCTCATGAAATAAAGAATGGTGAATTCTGTGATTTTTCATTCAATAACAAAAAAAAAAGCTGAGGTTGAATAAAATATGATGCCAAAGAACAGCTCAAGAAATGAAGAATGGTGAATTCTGTGGTTTTTCATTCAATAACAAAAAAAAAAAACATACCTGCTGCTTCCAGGATTTCCTGCCATACTTTTCGATACAACGATTCTTTTGTTGTTGTCATCAGTATGAATACTAGCGGAACCGTCTGCTGATGTGAGGGAGCGATACTTCCATGAACAGTGATGAGTTGCCGAAACAAACAAGGAACTGTGGCAAACGTACCATCTGTAACCCAATACTTTGCTGTCCAAGACGTCTCAAGTTTTCATGAGTTCCAAAAATTAAGGCTCTTTCATTATTGTCACCGAAGTCAGCAATCAATAGACGATCCCCATTATCATCCTTCTGGAATTCATCGGGTAGATTATGCCTAACGTCCATTATGCCTAACGTCCTTTATGCCCAACGTCCATTATGCCTATCGTACATTATGCCTAACGTCTGTATGCCTAACGTCCGTATGCCTAACGACCGTATGCCTAACGTCGTGTACCCCCTAAGTCAATGGTCGCTTGAATATTGAGTATGAGAGTATTGGTTTGTGGCGCCTGTTGTAGCTAATTTTTCATTTCGCACAACTTATTTCATGTTGCGCAACATTTTCCTTGTTGCGTAAAAAATTCCTTTTCACGCAACAATTTTTTTTTCATTCCACAACATTTTCCCACATGCAATAAGAAGAGGTAAAGTTTGTGTATGACACATAAAACCTGTCAATGTTGCTTTCAGAGGAACACAATTAGCGATTTTAGCTGTGATGAGCAATCGTGATAAGTGAGCGTTCATCGTTAAAGCTAATCGCTAATTGTGACACTCTGTAAGCGAAATTGACAGGTTTTATGTGTCATAAACAAACTTTATCTCCTCTTCCTACACACTAAGATTATTTTACCGAAATCTGTTAAATTTTACCGAAATCTCATCAGCTGAACATTCGGTGGTTTTTCACAGATTTCCTGTAATTTTTCACAGATATTCACAGAAATCTGTGAAAAATCACTGAACTGTTTACCGAACGTTCAGCTGTTGACATTAAGTTAAAATTTCACAGATTTAGGTAAAATAATCTAAGTGTGTACATCTTTCAAATAAAAAATATCGTTATAACATCTCATAGTTTTATAATTCCAACTAACAACATTTTTACCTGCAATGAGCAATTGCAAGCCTGGTTATCTTGGTGTGTTACACACTGAGATTGGGCTTTTATTAGAATAATTTAGTCTGAACATAGTATAATGCATTGGTCAGATTACAGAGCTATAACATGTTATAATAATTATCGACAAGAAAAATGTCATCAAAATATACTTAAAACTGTGCTATGCCTTGCCTACATTGTTATAAAATGTCAAGAAAAATGTCATGAAGATAGGCTTATAACACGTTATAACTGTTCAGCCTGGCTAGCGTTTAACGAAAACCATCAACAAATCATAGAAGGATGTAGAAAATAACTCGTACCACGTTCAGACTACAGGCTACAGAGTTATAATATGATATAATAATTAATGAAAATAAAAATGTCATCAAGATAGGCTTATAACGCGTCAGTTGACATTTTTCGTGTCGTTCATTTATAATAATGTTATAATACATGTTAATACTGTAAAGTCTGAAAATGGCATTATTAGACACGCACTCAATCAGTCCTTTATGATATGTTCAGACTACGGAATTGTAACATGTTACAGGGTTATCTTGATGAAATTTCTCTTGTCGATAATTATTATAACGCCCTTGTAACATTTCGACAGTGAGCATTCATAAGGGCGTATACGCGATTTTCGATTCTCTTCATCGATTTTCTCTTTTCTTAATAACTCGCTAGATTTAACGTTTGTCGGTGCGTTTGTTGTTGCTTTTGAAAGCCAATACAACCTATTACAACTCTCCATTGAACAAATTCTACAAAATTGTTTCGCTTAGCTGTAGCAATGCAAAGAGAAAAACGATGAAGAGAATCGATCATCGCGTATACGCCCTTATGCATGCTCACTGTCGATTTTATAGCTCTGTAGTCTGAACAAGCCATTAAGTTGTACATTTCTTACCTTACTTCCTTCTACACTAATGATGCGGTAGAGATTCCTGGAAGAGTCATAGAAAAAGCTTACAGATATAGCTTTAGAGCTAGCTGTAATCCATGTCCTTTTTGTTTTTGGGTCGATATGGAATACATGAGCATTGCAAGAGAATATTGGTTGTTCCCTAAAAGAAGAAATATGTTTTGGTAGGTCAAAATTTGATAGTAGGAAAATACAATATAATAACGTATTATCAAATCTAGGCAGTGTTCGGAAAATCATCCTCAAATCTCATTCATTGAGCCCTTCCGAGAGAATAAGCTCGTATGCGAATCAGGCTTGCAATTGCTCATTACAGCTAAAATGCTATTTTTCGGTATTATGCAACAATGGGATACTATAATGATAATTTTTATTTGTAAGATGCAAGAAGAGGTGGTAAAGTTTGTATATGACATATAAAATTTGTCAATTTTGCTTTCCGAAGGGCACAACTAGAGATTAGCTGTAACGATGAGCAACGCGATGAGCGAGCAATCAGCATTAGCATTAGCATTAGCATTAGCATTAGCATTAGCATTAGCATCGAACAAGTTGCACAATATCGTAGGTGGTACGAATTCAAAACTATTAAGAGCAAGACGGATATCTATTACTGGACAGATAGTAAGTAGGAAGTAATTACTATCTCCCAGATAACGACATATCCCGCTCCAACAGTTAAGGATTGTCCTGGCCACGTCCTTACAACTGGTAGGGATAGGAAAGGTATGTTAGTCCAACATTTACTTAAGAGAGATGCAGAGAACTCTACGACCCCTCATAAATGTCTCGGGAATTTAAGAATTATGTTAGTAGGGAAGGTAAGCCATAGGATACACCCAGTCAGTGTTGCTGGCATATATAGTTTTTTTTTATTAATGTTGAAATTGCTGTCCGGATCATCTGCTGGAAGATAAGGTTGCTGAAATAAAATGAAAATATAACATAGTGAACTCGCCATCGTTGTCACACCCGTAGCTAATTAAAAGGAAGGAAATATGTTGTATTTTATCTTTTTTTTCTATTGATTGAGAGGAAAACTCGCGGGAGTGAAAATAATTTTACTACCTCTTCTCCCGTAGGTCCAAAACCTCTATGTCTTTTCAATTTTAATTATAATCAATTAAAGTAAACTTAAGTTCATGTAATGCACTCAAATTATACGAAATTTATTTCGTTTTCGTTTTTGCGGTGCTACACTGCTGTACACTGAAATAATATAGGGTGTTGATATAGGATGTACCTTTGTTTAAAAACTAATGATGTTAAGCTGTCAAAGACTCGCGCTTATTCCTGTTTACACTACACCGGTGCTACACCGCAATAACGAAAGCGACATAACTGGAACAAGCCCACCAAATACAATAACCATGGCAGAATCAACACAACCTTAATCAGTTTTTTCATACACAACCACAAACGAACAAATTTAATCTTATCTCATTAATTTTCATTGTTTTTGGCAACATTAGAAGGAGAAAAGGAGACATACTATCAAAAGTAAGGAAAAGTGAACTGGTCGCTGGGAACCATTTTCTAGTCGTGTACTATCATTACATCTATACTTTTTTTTAAATTGACACTAGATGGCATTACAACAAACGCTTCAATTGGTTGTTGTCTCGCCTATCTCTACCATTCTATACTCGGACAAAAAATGCTACACTAATACAATTCCACACATTTTTACTGACGAATTTCCACATGATTTTTTATGTGACCACACATAAACAGAATCCACCCAGAAGCACACATAAAATTTATTAGTCAAAAGAATAGTTTTTTTGGTTACACATGGCTTTTATGTGTACACATATTAAGTATGCGTTTGACAAATAGATATAATTCGTTGATCACATTTCAAAAATTCATGTGTGGGGCACATAAAAATAATCTTTGAAATTTTATCAGTGTGCTCATATCAGTTCACTCAAAAAGCGCAAAAAGTGTATCCACATACAAATGAGCAAAATTCCACCCAAATTCGAGGAAACGTCACCCACATTGCTGCAGCTTTTCCGGAAAATCTGCATCCCATTCCCGACTAAACCCACCCTCTACATTTAACGCAACACAAAAACTATTGTACTTAGCTTTTTTTGAAGGACAAACCATCCATTCCTTCTTTTTCGTCTTTCGGCCATCTTACGCAGAGGACGCAACCGTTTGTTTTTTTTCTCGTATTGCACCGTCGTTCAGCCATCCGGTTCCTTCTGCTTCTCGCCATTTTCCTTTTTATTTTTATTTTTATTTTCACAATCTACGCCAACTCTTTTTTCACACTTTTAGACCTTTCTGAGACTTCAAACACTAATATTTTGCATCAAATAACGCGATGAGCGAGCAATCAGCGATCATAAAATCGTTAATTGTGACCTTCTGAAAGCAAAATTGACAAATTTTATGTGTCATATACAAACTTTACCACCTATTCTTGCATCTTACAAATAAAAATTATTATTATAGTATCCCATTGTTTCATAATACCGAAAAATAGAATTTTAGCTGTAATGAGCAATTGCAAGCATGATGCGAATGTAACGCTTGAGATTCTCATGCATTTTCACGCACTCAAACTCACAACGACAAACAAATCATTACAGTTTAAACTTATAAAAACCGCTCAAACGTCAATTGAAAGCATTTTTATGCATGTTTTGTTAGTTTTCCATCCACTGATACAAAAACAACGCTAATAACAATTAATAACACCAAAATATAAGCAATTAATGTTTGAACCTGAAAACTCATCTGTGATTTTTGCGCAGTTAAATTTCGCAAGACAAAACTCATAAGCGAATAATCTCAAGCGTGAAATTTTACTATTTGAGATTTTCCGAACACTGAATCTAGGTGACCATTTCAAAAGATCCTATCAGCAATGATCGATTCTCTTCATCGACATTCTCTATGCACTGTTATGCATTTTTTGCTATTTTTGCTACAGAAGATATGATCTAGAAGCAAAACGTCAAACACAGCAGGAAATGTTTGTTTCAGTTGAGTTTTTAACGAAAGAAAAAGTCGGTGAAGCATAGAGCAGATATAACCTTTTTGAAATTTTTCTATTAGGTTTCCATTCACCGCTTAAAGGTCAAATCTCATACAAAATACTACATTTTTCACCAGCGTGAAAATCTAAATTCGCAAAAAATTCACTTCATTTGGAATTGTAAACAGATTTGATTTTTCACTTACTTCAACTTTCACCTCGCTTTGAACAAAGGAGAATGTTCATGTGGCGGTCGAATCGGTGACGTCAGCGCTATCAACAGACCTACGTAGCTTAAATGATGAGATTAGCCATCTCACCCAGCTCTCTTTAGATACCGCGGCAAGTTGCACAATGCAAACAAATTCAATGTTGGAGCTTGAAATACTCGATGAGGTGAAGACGCTGTCTGCCAACATAGCACGCCATACTGCATCGCTACCATCTTCTCCCGACTTACACCCCAGTGTGGAGGTAGAATTGAACAAGGAAAAGGACGCTGATAGCTCAGGGTGGCGTCTTCTAGGTACGAGGAGAGTATGGAAGACCGATTGGTCTGAATACGATGCGCGGAAATTAAGGCGTTTGAATCAACAAAAACAGGCTTTGTTGTTGTTGTTGTTCTTTATTATTGACATTTTACATCCTGCTGATGCATTCATGTCAGTTGAATTGGTTTTTGTGTAAACAGTGTGTGGGTGTGTTCAGAGTGATGTGAGGGTGAGTGTTAGTGTTTACGATACAATTCAAAATTCACTTAGGTTTCTTATCGTTTGCTCGTTTCCTGGTTCATCGTCTGCATGCTCATCTCATGGTTTACACTTCTTCTCCATAAATTTCTTCTTTACTTCTTCTATATATATATTCACCATCTTCATTCTTCATGATCTTCCATATATCTTTTCCACATTATTTTTCGATTTCTCCGTTCTTTCCTTGCGCTTCATATTTATCTTCATTCTTCTGCATCTTCATACTCATTCATGTCTTCTGTAGTACTTTCGTTTTCGGCTTCATCTTCATCCTTTTTCACTCTATCTTTTTCGATTTCCATTCAGCATCTTCTTCATGAACTCATTTGCTTCCAACATTCATTGGTAACATTCTTCCGCTGCATCTTCTTCCATTTCCTGTCCGACATCTTCTTCCATTCAGACTTCGTTTTTCTTCTGCATCGCTTGCTTGTTCTTCATCCTCCGCTTCGTTTTCTTCCTATATCCTGCATTTTCCTTTCCATTCTATCTTCGCCCTTCAAAGCTTCCGATAAAGTTTGGTTTCATGCAGAAACTTCAGCAACCGCTTCTCATAATCATCGTCGTTGCGTAACGCCGTAAAAAGGCTTGTGGAATCGATTCCGTATTTCGTCCTGGCCGCTTCAAATTTTCTGCAGTGCAGAATAATGTGACGAACGTCAACAACGGTCCCACAGCATTCACATGCTGGCGGAGCTGTTTTCTTCAGCAAAAAGTTATGCCTAACCCTACACGGATAGAAATCTCCGTATACCTTTTGGCAAATTTCCATTGCTGATTATTCATAAAATGTATAAGTCAATTAATAAGCAGACGCCTTGCAAAAAGTTAATAAAGATCATGTGTCAAATGAAATGTATAAGCGGTCACACATACCTTTAATGCATTCTAATAGGACCTATGTGGTTTGTCTTATGGAATGTATAAGGCTGATACTCTGGCAAAAATGTATAAGTGAAACACATGAATTAAATAATTGATTTTCGTTTCGTGTAGTATGATCAATGCGCAGACGAGTGAATATGCGTTGATCGGCAGAGCTGAACTGATCGATCCACTTCTTCGTTTCCCTTTTGACCTCCTTCAGCTTCACATCTGTCAATTGTGCCCAACGTGCTTCCCATAGCTGACGAAAGACTTGGTTCATGTTCTTGATGGAATCAATCCTTGGTACGGCGACGTTGATTGGTGGACTGTTTCGTGCTTCACTGGCTAGACGGTCTGCTTCTTCGTTACCGTGAATTCCGGCATGACCAGGGATCCAACAAAGGTGGATCGGCCGTCCACGTAGTAAGCGCTCGATTTCCTGGATCTACGGATGCTGCGATCTACCACTCTCTATCGCCGAAAGACAGCTGGCCGAATCAGACAGAATTATAACACATTCGGTTGATGCTCTTGCAGCGATGACGGCCGACTTGATTGCAAAGGCCTCCACCGAAAACACGCTACATTGTGACGGAAGACCTATTGCTTGCTGAATGCTGCTTCTAAATACACCTGCTCCAACTATGTTCTCGCATTTAGAACCATCCGTATAAATATCCAAAGCACGGTTAAACCGGTTAGCCAGCAATTCCTGCACGATGGGACGCACTGTATTCAGGGGATCCCCAGCTTTCACCTTCCGTTTGACATCCCAAACAATATGCGGCTTGGGTTCATACCACTCTCGGTTGGCGAGACGTGTTCGTACAGCGATGTTTGGAAGCTCTACATCAATCGTCGCCAGGCGATCGGACGCTCGTTCCACAACTGGAAGATCGATATTCCTAGAATCCTTCTCCATCAAACGAATTGCAGCACGAATTATGGCTTGCATAGCCATTAAATCAAATGGCAAAGTACCTGCTTCAGCCATAATCGCTGGAATCGGACTGGTGACGTACGCCCCTGAGGCGAACCGGACCATTCGGTTGTAGATGGATGCAAGAGTCTGCACCACCGAATCCTTCGCTCTACTGACGAGCCCGATACCGTAGATAAGTTGCGACGTGACGATTGCTGATCCGATACCCAACAGAGAATCGCGTTGCCCTCGCGGAAGTTTAGCCCCGATCATCTTCAAGATCCCCAGTCTAGAGTCGCACGTGTTTTTGATTTCCTTGCAATGGTGTTTGAAGGACAGCGACCGGTCAATGTTGACGCCAACAACTTTCAGTTGATTTGTCCTCGGTACAGCTGTAGATGAATATATCGTTGCTGGGTTCTCAACGGGCGTTGGGACTGCCGTAGAAATTTTTTGATTTGTCGCGGAAAATGTGAAGCCGACGCTTTTCGCCCATTTGTCGACAGCTTTCACTGCAGCCTGTAGATCTCTATACAGAGGACGCTTCTTACTCCTCCGTACCACCAGCAAAATATCGTCCGCATAGAGAAGCACGGCAACAGTATGCGGCACCACTCTGAAAATCGGCTGCATCGTTATAAGAAATAACGTGACAGACAACACTGACCCTTGGGGGACTCCGTTCTCCAATGGCATTTCACCCGATAAATGTTTTTCCACGTTCACCAGGAAAGATCTGTCGGTGAGGAAACTGTTCAGTACGTTGAACATGCGCCCACCCATCAGCCACTTACGCAGAGTGCGCAAGATACCGTACCGCCAAGTGGTGTCGTACGCTTTCGACAGATCAAGCGATGCAATCAAGCAGTGTTTGTCCCGATTTGGCAATGACCTATCCAACTCCGCCAAGTATGTGTCGACGCCTCTCCCAGCTCTAAAGGCGTCAATCTGCGGTTCACGATACGTTCTCAGTCGTCAATCTGCGGTTCACGATACGTTATAGTGATAGGTCGGAAAGCAGCAGGTCCAGATTCAGAACAGTTTGGCTTCGGAATCGGCACTATAATTCCGGTTCGCCAGCTGATAGGGTAAACGCCGCTACGCCAGATTCTGTTTAGACAACAACAACAACAACAACAACAACAACAACAACAACAACAACAACAACAACAACAACAACAACAACAACAACAACAACAACAACAACAACAACAACAACAACAACAACAACAACAACAACAACAACAACAACAACAACAACAACAACAACAACAACAACAACAACAACAACAACAACAACAACAACAACAACAACAACAACAACAACAACAACAACAACAACAACAACAACAACAACAACAACAACAACAACAACAACAACAACAACAACAACAACAACAACAACAACAACAACAACAACAACAACAACAACAACAACAACAACAACAACAACAACAACAACAACAACAACAACAACAACAACAACAACAACAACAACAACAACAACAACAACAACAACAACAACAACAACAACAACAACAACAACAACAACAACAACAACAACAACAACAACAACAACAACAACAACAACAACAACAACAACAACAACAACAACAACAACAACAACAACAACAACAACAACAACAACAACAACAACAACAACAACAACAACAACAACAACAACAACAACAACAACAACAACAACAACAACAACAACAACAACAACAACAACAACAACAACAACAACAACAACAACAACAACAACAACAACAACAACAACAACAACAACAACAACAACAACAACAACAACAACAACAACAACAACAACAACAACAACAACAACAACAACAACAACAACAACAACAACAACAACAACAACAACAACAACAACAACAACAACAACAACAACAACAACAACAACAACAACAACAACAACAACAACAACAACAACAACAACAACAACAACAACAACAACAACAACAACAACAACAACAACAACAACAACAACAACAACAACAACAACAACAACAACAACAACAACAACAACAACAACAACAACAACAACAACAACAACAACAACAACAACAACAACAACAACAACAACAACAACAACAACAACAACAACAACAACAACAACAACAACAACAACAACAACAACAACAACAACAACAACAACAACAACAACAACAACAACAACAACAACAACAACAACAACAACAACAACAACAACAACAACAACAACAACAACAACAACAACAACAACAACAACAACAACAACAACAACAACAACAACAACAACAACAACAACAACAACAACAACAACAACAACAACAACAACAACAACAACAACAACAACAACAACAACAACAACAACAACAACAACAACAACAACAACAACAACAACAACAACAACAACAACAACAACAACAACAACAACAACAACAACAACAACAACAACAACAACAACAACAACAACAACAACAACAACAACAACAACAACAACAACAACAACAACAACAACAACAACAACAACAACAACAACAACAACAACAACAACAACAACAACAACAACAACAACAACAACAACAACAACAACAACAACAACAACAACAACAACAACAACAACAACAACAACAACAACAACAACAACAACAACAACAACAACAACAACAACAACAACAACAACAACAACAACAACAACAACAACAACAACAACAACAACAACAACAACAACAACAACAACAACAACAACAACAACAACAACAACAACAACAACAACAACAACAACAACAACAACAACAACAACAACAACAACAACAACAACAACAACAACAACAACAACAACAACAACAACAACAACACCGGAATCAGAAAATTGGTGATTTTGTAAACGGAGATGTACTGTGTGTGGCAGGATAATTTCTCAAAAAAAGGATTATACCATCTATTTTCTGTTTATGGCCGTACGACTGCGCCCATTGATTTAACACACGGCGGCTCTTTATCCAGTATCCGTCACCAAATGAGAATTTAACATAAGCGCGACAATATTGCGACATGTAGTGCGATTATTTACATGTTGAACTAACATATTTGCATATACATTCGGGGGTAAAACATATATTGGGAATTTAGTGATGGGTGAATATTATGGCTGATGGGGGATTCAAGTGATGGGAAATGGTAGTTTCAAAATTCATACCTTTATACAGACATATTAAGGTTCAGCAATAATTCCTATGAACCATGTTTTACATAAGAGATTGGCTCAATAGTTTTCAAGTTATGATTTTTTGAAAAAAAAAATAATCCATTTTTTTTATACGCCCTTTTTAAAAGTTACTCTGGAGGAAAAAATCATATTTAAATGAAAAATGCAACCATTAGTAGCAGCGAACACGTGAGAAATGTTTCATTCAAATCGGAAACACTCATGTCCAACCGGTTTGCGTTTTGGGCTGGAAATGCTCTATATCGTTTTGCTATGGAATGGCTGTATATATATATATTTTTGATTTACGGTTAAGAGACATGTTACATTACACATCTATATAGAGACGAATAATAGCATACTATAATAAAAAATAAGAAAAAATGTAAAAAAATATGACAATGATTGAATACACTGTGCAACAAATCGAAACTTTTTTCTAGGACTGAGAAAGTTGACCATATTTGACTTTCTTGTAGACTCCTGAGTAAAAGTCCTGAATATACCTATATCCTTTTTCTTTTTTTTCTTTTGGTTTCTTTTTTCCGTCGATCTTGTTTTCCGTGCTGAGCACCAATGCTACCGTTGTGCCAGGAAGGCAGCTCCCACACCTGGACCCTACCTATCGACCCATCAACTCATGAACCGGGGACCAACGGCTTTACTTCCCATCCAAAGGAAGGCGTGATCAGAGATGTTATGCCTCAGAACATCCCGGCGGCGCCGACTGGGATTGAACCCAGGCCTGCTGGGTGAGAGGTAATCACGCTTACCACTACACCACCGGCGCCGTTAATACCTATATCCTAACACGTCCTAATTTTGTGGTACCACTCTCTTTTTGAAGTTTGGGATGTTGTCCCGATGTCGTATACTGCCTAACTAAAGCATGTTACGACATTGCCGTCCAAGAGTTTTTTGTAGAAAATTACTTAAGGAACATTTTTTTAAAATGTTTTAAAACGATATCTCGTGATTTTAAATTGGGTACCCCCCTAAAAATCTAGAACTCATGTAAAATCACTGTAAAACCCATAGTATGTGCTGGTTTTTTAGATTTCCTTAAAGTATTATTTTAACAACCCAAAAGCATAAAGCAACTCTAAATCCGATGATCTAAGTCATACTATATTGTTATTTTATTCATTTTAATAATGTTACCGGTCTTGCCTGATTATAAGAATAACTTTCAACATCAAGAGCTTTTTTGTTGTTAACTTAATTTGTTTTGATATTAACATTATTTCAAAGATATTCGATAACCGTAGGTAGTATTTTGGAAAATAGTGCTTTTTCAATAATTCATAACTTTTTTGTTTATGAATTGCCCAGAAAAAACACATTGTCAGTGAGTAGTACTTTTTCTTAAATACAATATAAATATAAAAGAATAATTAAACAAAAAATGCAATTTGAATTATTTTATTTTTTTTTTTAATAATTTTGATTTTTTTTTTTTTTGTAAATAGTTAAACTATTTTTTACAGTCTATATTTTAATAGGAAACAAAAACTCTTCTTGCATACCACAACCATAGGAGCGTTTACCCTAGTAGCTGTTTAGACCGGTTGATTTATTATTCCGTCGATTAAAATAGACTACTAGTTTTCCGATAGCTAAACGTTAAAGCCCTCCAGTAGAAGTTTGGCCGTCTGCTAAAAGCTGTCTAGTAACTGTAAAAATGCACCGTTTGGTTCGATTGGAACAGCTTTTCATAGTTTTCTGGTGGCAGTCGTCCATAGTTTTACTAGAGGGCTTTAGTAAACGTCCGTTTGAACTTTTCTTTTGTAATTTTCCGTGGATCCAGCCTCGCACTCCTTTGAACTGGGTCGAATCTGAATACAAATAAACTAGTTATTTGGTAAAACATACATGCCATTTAATATTAGCAACTTTTTATCTCCCTTTAATCCATCACAAACTTTTACTGCGTACGGACTTAAAGGTATTATAATAAATTTTATGTACTTGGTATCAAACATCCTACTTCCAGTGAGAATTTAATGTTTGGGGGTTGAACGATTGAACAAGGCGTAGCTTAGTATTTTTTTCTTCTGAGGGTGAAACGATTAAATATACTATGACAGAAGTACTATTATTAATGACATACGTACTACACTTACAATAAAAGTTAGAACAATTACTTACCCCATGCTTTAATGGTTAGGTTAAATATAGGAAGAATAAATCTATTTGTTTTTTGCTTAGCTGCTTTTACACACAGTCTGACATATATTTAAGAAAAACTGAACCAAGTCCTAAAGCCCGGTTTGGGCGATTAAATTCAGCGTTCAACTTACTACTATAGAGATGTCTAAAGTGCTGTTGTGTCAGTGATTTGTTTTCATCGGGAACCTTTTTCGCTATGAATTTTAGTTCATGAAATGATAATTTGACAGGAGATCGGGGTAACGCTTACTGAAAGCTTACATTTAGTGTTCATGATTAGTAATCCTGTAAAATTTTCGTCAGAGCATGAACTAAAATTCGTCAATGCACCATGGAAGAAATTTTCCTGATGAAACGATGGTAGAGAAGTCTATAGTCCATTCTATATGCGCGAGTATTGATGGTCCGAAAGTGAGGATAACAATAACAAAGCATCATTTCGCTGGAGCGAAAATGAGGATAAAAAAACTTCCCACTTGAAAATAGGATTACAGAAGTGTGCAACTGATAAACGGCAGAAAGGTCAATTAAGATTGCCGACGTTTATCTTACGCACACTTCGTCGCGTATACGTATAGAGCTTTTTGACGTTTAATCGGCGCACACTATTGTACTATTTAAAGTGAAAAAGTGCGAGCAAGTAGAAAACAGATTAGTGGGAAAACAAACCGTTCATTCATCCATGTGTGCTAGATAGAGAAAGATGATTAAACGTCAAAAAGGATTAGTGACGTTTAACGCCCGCACACTAGCAGGTGGGTGGACCGCTGAGTAAAGTTGTTTATTATTTTCCTCTGAATAACCTAAAAAATGTATGAAATTAGATCTCTCAAAATGAGTTTGACAGCGATTTGTTATGTCAGTGCTAACATTTGAAAACGGCGCAAAAGCCATTTGTAAACAAATGGTTTGTGGGCCCTTTACTCGCTACCCGAAGAACGCCCACGCAAACCAACAGCATCGTCAGGAAGGGGAAAATTTCCCCTACCCGATGTTGCTGTTGTGTCGCGTGGGTGTACTTCAAGTAGTGAGTAAAGGGCCCACAAACCATTTGTTTACAAATGGCTTTTGTGCCGTTTTCAAATGTTAGCACTGATGTATTTTCCTCGGATATTGACTAACACGCTCTCATATATCGTACCAATGGATCACATCATTCGAGCAGTTTAAAATGATTAGGCCGTTCGCAATGCTGTTGTATTTTATAAGGACTGTTTCAATTTGAAACTAGAACAGAAACGCACCTCTCGCAATGCTGAGTTGCAGTTTCATTTTTCGAGCACTATTTTGCACCAGATTTGCAACTGCTCGAATATTCTGTTTTAATTCTGAGCGAGTTTGAAACATGAATGGAACTCTGTTTCAAATTTCTTTGGATGTGTTTAAAGATGCTTCGAAGAGCTTCACAAACAAAAAACGGAGAACTTCATAGAGAACAGTAAAGTTTATGGAACTTGATGATGACAAACATCTTTTAGAACTGTGCGTTGCCCTGATCGTGTTGCAGTTTTATTTTTGACAGTTTCAAATTATAGAATTGACGAGTAGTTTAAAACAATTAACTACTTCATTCGAGCAGATAAAATGACGTTTACTACCACTCGAACTTTGAAATGAAACATTATTTAGAGATTTTTTCTTCCAGAACCTCGAGAAAAGTAGCCAACATTTGTGCGTTTCACAAAAAAAATAGAAATTAGTTGGTCCAGTTTTGTGAAATCGCTGGTAGAAAGTCACGCCAAAACTGCTTGACAAAGTGGTCAATTTTGAAACTCAGCATTGCGAACGGCCTTATTGTTTCATTTCCGTAAAATCGCTGGTAGAAGGTTGTCCCAAAACTGCTCGACAATATGATTAATTCAACTGGACGTGAAAATCTCTACGCACTCAGCATTGCGAACGGCGAACGCACTCAGCATTGCGAACGGCCTTAATGTTTCATTTCCGTAAAATCGCTGGTAGAAGGTTGTCCCAAAACTGCTCGACAATATGATTAATTCAACTGGACGTGAAAATCTCTACGCACGCTATTTCAAAACTACCCAAATTTGGGTAGAACCCACCCAGATCCGTCAAAACTGAGCCTACCCAAAAATGGGTAAACTGTGTTGGGAGTGACAAGTTGACAAATGAACAACATTGGTATGAATCCGATCGACGTTGTTCATTTGTCAACTTGTCACTCCCAACACAGTTTACCCATTTTTGGGTAGGTTCAGTTTTGACAGATCTGGGTGGATTCTACCCAAATTTGGGTAGTTTTGAAATAGCGTGTACGCAAAATTGTAGAGTGTCTAATATAAGAGAGGGGCGAACTAGCTGGTTTTGAGCCAAGCGAACTGTCAAAGCCAGAGCCAATAATAATATTTTTTTTTCTGTGTAACGACTGCTGTATTATGAGTATTTCAACTAACCCCTCTATATGAAGTAAGATAAAATCAGGCATAACATTTGATAACGGCACAAAAGCATTTGTAAACAAACTTTCTAAGGCCCTTTACACGCGAACCAAAGAACGCCCACACAAACCAATACCACTTTCGGAAAGGTGATCAAGGAATCAAAAATATCTCCAAATGACAAAATAACAAGCGATCAACGAACCGAATAATAACGCTATGTCAGAAGTTGAAAACAATAATGATATAATCTTCACCGTTCTTTTTCATGACAAGCAGCTCGTGCGACCCGACTCATTCGGGGCGGTAGAAGGAAACGAGCAAATTGTTGGCAAGCTGCTTCACGAAGTAAAGCCGAAGATCAGTGTTTGGAAATCTGTCAACATGCCATTGAACTACCGTGTGTCAGGTTCGTAACTGGTCATGAATAGATATTCACAAATGAGTGAAGTGTCAGACACCTTTGCCGAATAAGAGTATTCAGTTTTGTAGCACCAAATGAATGAACGAAACGAAGAACGATGGTTGCACAAAAAGAAAAACGATCTCAACAGTTCACCGAATAAGGCGTTCAATGATTGTATACAACTTTGAACTGCACATATCTTCTCTTCGTGTCTACCGCACAACATTGCCGTACAGATCCATACAAAGCAGTGGATGATACATAAGGAATCGCAAACGTCATCTTTCTACCGCACCAACTCTGGCAGTAGCACAGCGCAGCTAGGTACATAAGAAACATTCCTTCGTCCTGCGGTACCTTACGAGCGAATAAGGGAAGAAATAATCGAAGAAATGGAACGCGGATAAGTTAGTTAGTTTTGATGTATTAAGAACACGGATCAATGTCATGGTCGGTTTAAAATGAATGAAACTAAATTTATATACAGTCAATAAAACTCTGATAAACTCTGATATTAAAGTTATATGAATAGATAACTTCCTGGTATCTTCGGGGAAATTGTTAACTGTCCTCCTTTTGGTACAATGTGTCTTCCAGCGGGACACCGTAACATCCGTAAAAGTGGTAAATTCATGAAATTGGAGTTAGAGCTGCGCAGTTTTTAGCGGAAGCACTTATTGGTGAGTTAAAAAAAAAATTGGGGTTTTGGTCCAAATATGAACCCTGGAGGGCTAAGGCTGGCCCATTTAAAGATCCGGAACATGCGTAAAAGTGTTCAATTCATTAAACTGTTTCTAGAGCTCCAATTTTTTTGCGAACACACTTGTTGATGTGTTTTTCGAATTAATTTCATATTGTGGCCAGAATATTGATGATCACAGACTGGTCCTCCAGAAGATCCGGAACATCCGTAAAAGAGGTAAATAAATTAAACTGGTCCTAGAGCCCCATGTTTTTTTTTTGCGCAAGCACTTGTTGATGTGTTATCTGACTGAATTTGGCATTGAGGCCAAATTATGCACTCTGGAGGCCACAAACAAGTTGTGCAGATGATTCGGATTATCCATAAAATGGTCAATCACGCTTGCTACAATGTATGAAAAATCCGTGAACGGGTGTCTTCGGGAAAGTTTTCATATATTTTTTTGGACAACTTTGCAGTGAACAGTTATTTCTCAGAATGCCATAATCTTGAGATATGATACATGCACAAGCTCTTACGTACGCTAGCGTACACACAGTGTACGTAAGATCTTGTGCATGTATCATACACACTTATTGTCCATCATTTGAAAGGACTTGGTTAGCTTAGCAACTATGTAGAAGACATATGCAATAGAGCCGCGTAACAAGAGCATTCGCAACTAACCTTTTCTTCATGTATAAGGCCTTGTACACCGGGGTAAAAAAAACATTGTTGAGAACTGTATTTTCCATGAACGTCAGGTTCATGAAATATAAATAGCACATAAAAAATCTCATATATACACTTACGCCACCTAGTAACTGAACTTTGAACTTATATGTCCACCATCCGAAAGCACAAACGAAGTGACAGACGACTAACTGGCGAAGAAATCCATTAAAATAATGTGGTTCACTGTAATAGAATTTTCTTGGAAGCTTGTGCCATCATCCACCAGATGGGCTAGTTTTTTTGTTTTGATTTGAACAAAGTTGATTTTGTGTACAATGATTATTTGACAAAGAGTGTATCATTTTGTCATTTTTTTTATGCATTTCAGTTTTGAGTAGAGTGAAAGAGATAGAACCAAAACATTCTAATACATTTGGTGAAAATGCTAATACAATCCAGTAGTAGTGTTGCCATGTGGTTCAATCCAGTAGTAGTGGTGTTGCCATGTGGTACACTGAAAAATTGAAATAGCAGGTTAGTCACCAAAGTTTTCGAGCCGCTGTCACTTCGTTTGTGCCGAAAGATCTTAGTTACCTGTTTGCCGAACACAGTAACTTCCTATATCGCCGGGATCACGGGTATTCCATTTTGGAACCAATTAAATCAAATCCCTCTTTAACGGCGCCGGTGGTGTAGTGGTAAGCGTGATTACCTCTTACCCCAGCAGGTCTGGGTTCAATACCAGTCGGCGCCGCCGGGATGTTCTGAGGCATAACATCTCTGATCACGCCTTTCTTCGGATGGGAAGTAAAGCCGTTGGTCCCCGGTTCATGAGTTGATGGGTCGATAGGTAGGGTCCAGGTGTAGGAGCTGCCTTCCTGGCACGTCGGTAGCATTGGTGCTCAGCACGGAAAACAAGATCGACGGAAAAAACAAACCAAAGGAAAAAAAAAATCAAATTCCACATGATACGTGTATTAAATTTACGGGATTCACTCGTGTAATAAAAAAAACTCTAGAACAACGTACTGTGGACACGAGACGAGGCGCCCACTGTTGTGGCGACGGTGCGGCATCATACAACATGCCAAAAGATCATGTGGATGTAATGTGGCGTAAGGCAAACCTCGACAAGATTTTTTACCATGCTAGCAGATGCCACTCCGCCGCCATATCAGAAACTAACTTGACTAACATCATGTTGACGTTCGGGGCTGTTCATAAACTACGTAGACAGTTTTTTTTTAATTCTTGACCCCCCCCCTCCCCGTGCGTAGACAATTGTCCATACATTTTTTTTTAATTTGTATGGACCGTGGATAATTGTCAACCCCCCCTAAATTGTCTACGTAGTTTATGAACAGCCCCTTCGCTACATGCAATGCTTCAGCATAATGTTTTTACATGCCACATCGCCGCCACAGTAGTGGGGCAGTGAGTGTCTGACATTAATCGAGGTTGCATGCATGTTTTGTGGAATGAGAGGAATGTTGTCATGATGTTTTGACATACTAGCACATGCCACATCACCACAACAGTGGACGACGCCTTAATAAAGAAAATCCAGTCAAGAACATGAGAGGTACTAGGGATTATGTTTTGTTGGAAATCCTCTGAAAAAGTTTTCAGGAGTATAGTATTTCAATGGATTTACAATAGCTAGGATATATACGCAAAATTAGGAACCTGGCAATACAAAATCTCCCCCAATAACCCGCGTAATTCGATGTGAAAAGTTAATGTTCACTTTATGCAACAGCTTTTGACCATTCATATTCAGTGTCATTACATGTTGCTGAATATGAACCATTCACCAGTGTTATACTGCGATACGCAGATGTATCATGAACAGAAACTAACGCACACAATCCATGCCGAATGATACACACGAATATAAAGATTCTTTCGATGATACCGTCAGTAGTAAATCGTTTGTGTGGACGTATTTGATCATCGATGCAGCAAGATTTATTTTTCTCTGTTTCTTTATGTGCCATGATTCGTCGTCTCGCCGATACAAGGAAATCAGTTTAGTTTACTGACACATGGGGGT
Source organism: Ochlerotatus camptorhynchus (assembly GCF_037179485.1). Classification (NCBI taxonomy): domain Eukaryota; kingdom Metazoa; phylum Arthropoda; class Insecta; order Diptera; family Culicidae; genus Ochlerotatus; species Ochlerotatus camptorhynchus. The sequence continues at coordinate 2,757 of NW_027041284.1, read as the reverse complement.
CCAACGGTTGCGGAAATACATGTGAATTATTCAGTGAACAGTGAAAACTTCAAACACTGCCGAAGATGATACACGTGTGTTAATGGGAATTTTTTTGTTATGTCTTTTCCCGATTCATATCAAGCTATGTCCTCATCCGTGTATATTGCAACAAAGCAGGCAAGCAATATATCATTATCCTTCTACCACTCGGATCGAGCTTTGTTACAGAGCGAGTTTGTCATGGTAGTCGTAGCAACCGTTTTGTCTGTATCGTTGGTTGCTTTATGTGTTTGGATTCGCTGATGTTGTTGGTTTGCGTGGGCGTACTTTCGTTCGCGTGTAAAGGGCCTTAGAAAGTTTGTTTACAAATGCTTTTGTGCCGTTATCAAATGTTATGCCTGAAATAATACACACTATTGTTGTTTGCTTAAAAAATATGTTTCTCAGGTAATATGTGTAATTTAATATTTTCGACGTAGGACTTTGTCTTTTATTTCTATTCTGGGGGTCACATTAAAAAAATCAAAATTCAGACATGTAACGAAAAATCCCTAACACGGACGCAACGTTAGAGTGCGAATCGGACACACGACACATTGCGCATGCTCACAAAAGCGAGCTCAATGCTCGGTTGCTCGCTCACCATTTCACCAATGAAAGGAAGGGAGGAGAAAAGCAGCGATAATAAAAACGCTTGCCATATCGTTTTCTTCGTCATTTGCTTTCGAGCAACGTACGGATAAGCGTTGGACACGAAGTATGTGTGGAACAGCACGCATTGCACCAATACGAAGACGACGGACGACGACGAAAACACCCACATCGACCGGAGGAAAGGCTTCCCGCAATAGGTAGCATGATTAGGCCGCTGTCATCCGGTCGGCATCGACTTGCACTTGCACAAAAACAACCGGCCCTTTTCAGGGCCACCAATTCAAAAACGGAAAGAGAACTAAATGATCAACATATTTGCTCCGCCCACTAGCGGTCCCACGTCAAGCTTCGATTCGTGCACGTAGGCACAGACCCTTCTACTTTTTATAATGGAAAACTCTTTCATGATAATGTTGATGAAAAAACATCTGGTGTATCTAAATTAACTATTGTTCCAGAGAGTCTTAAGGTTCATGTTCCAAAATGCCGTTTCAACTTGCCCCGGTGTACATTACTTCTTATCTGTTACTGGTGCAAATTTCGGACTGGTATCTTTTACCGTTTTAGAGTAATTACCGAAAAACTACTGGCCGGTTATGGACCATTTTAAGAAAATAATTAAACAAGAAGACGATCGGATCGGGCAAAATCCTCCACTGTGATAAATGCCGTTTAAAACATTTTTCAGATAGATACACAGAAAAAAAAAAGTTGTTGAATATTACATCCAAACAGCTGCACAGAGATCATTCCGCCGGTTATTTAATATAACGTTGCAAGTTCATCAATGTACGTTCGATTTTGCGAACAAAATTACGTCCATTGATGTAATATTGTATCTGCTTTTTGCTATTACATAATTATTTCATACAGCAGCTTGAATTACGTTGATCGATATTACATTTTTTTTGCTGTGTAGGTATATATTTTTAATGTATTGCTGATGATGAAATAATTTTCTTATCGTGAAGTAATGAAATTGGGTTGTTAGCGGAATGCTAAATAAAACAGCAAAAAAGGTTATCTTCCATTTAATACCACTTAATTAATTTTGGTATCCATGACAGATACGTATTTCGACTACAATGTGCAGTCTTCATCACTAAAGAACTTATCAAAATCTAACCCCCTTAAGTACTCATCCCCTAGGTAAAAAAGTCAAGATCATAGGTATAAAAATGAAACTACAATGTGTTGAATCGGAACCTACCTAACTAATAAAAACCAAAGATTTAAGTAAGCTAAAGGAGAAAAATCTATACAACTCTCTAATAAGGAAAATCCCCAAAGGCTTGGTAGCCATCATAATGAAGTAATGAAATTGGGTTGTTAGCGGAATGCTAAATAAAACAGCAAAAAAGGTTATCTTCCATTTAATTCCACTTAATTCATTTTGGTATCCATGACAGATACGTATTTCGACTACAATGTGCAGTCTTTAGTTCAAGTTCTTTAGTGGGAATGACACTGATGAAGACTGCACATTGTAGTCGAAATACGTATCTGTCATGGATACCAAAATTAATTAAGTGGAATTAAATGGAAGATAACCTTTTTTGCTGTTTTAATTTTCTTATCATTTCTTTATACATATCATCGACAATGAGTTATGAATTATCAAAGTACGAGGTTTTCAATTATTTTTTAGGGTGATTCAAAACTTGCGAAATAACATAAATAGGGGAAACGCTCCTATAGTTGCGGTACGTTAGAAGCGTTAGGTTCCTATATTTGTGCATCGAGACTCAATACACAACTATAGGAATCTAACGCTTCTAACGTACCGCAACTATAGGAGCGTTTACCCTAACTATTTCAATTATTTAAAACATTTCCAAAAAAATTCAAAAACAGTTTCTTGAACGGTACATGGGTATAGAATAAGAAAGCTACTACCACTTTCTTTTCAAAATTTGACCTACCCAATTCTGAGAAAATCAGTCATGATTGTTCACTGCGAATTTGAGAAAATGTTGTAACTATAGGTGAAGTTTTATTTTACAAAACATGCAAAGTATATAGATCCAAATACTTACGAAGTAAGTTTCATTCAATATATTTCAAATTACATAAAGAAAATGGAAATTGTACGTTAAATGGTATGTCTAGTCTAGTCTGAAA